>NW_015188747.1:0-2689 GCF_001447785.1 Gekko japonicus
AACACAGGTTGCTATTTATTTATTTATTTTGGGGGGGGGGCCCACTTCAGACAATGATGAGCTGAATATGTTTGCTGATTTTGCCAAAGTTGTTCTTACTAACATTAAAAGGTAAAGGTTCCCTTGCTCGAAAGCCAGTCGAATCCGACTCTAGGGTTGCGGTGCTCATCTCCGTTTCAAAGCCGAAGAGCCAGCTTATTTATTTGGGGGGACGACTTCAGACAATGATGAGCTGAATTCTGCAATCTAACTAATGTTTTCTGATTTTGCCGAAGTTGTTCTTACTAACATTGTTAAGTCCCCAAAAAACATTTTGACAGAATCAAGAGGTGCCTCGACAAAACAGCATGTGTTTTAAAAGAAAACATCCACGTTTTCCTTCTAAGGGCAAACACCCCGGATGGCAAGGCACCATCCTGGAAGAGGCATTCCTCATGGAAACTGGGATGCCTCTTCTATGACGTCTGCCGTGACATACACTGACATCACCTGGCTTTGCTCGGAACCTTTCATGCATGCCAAGTTTATACCAGTAATGAAATCGATCCATAAAAGGACTTTAAACCTTGTTTGTTCTGTTCATCGAAGGGGCAAAGACTTAAGACAGGACCCCAAAAACCCACTCACTGAAAATCCTACCTTCTGGCATTAGGATGTTTACTAGCAATTCTCTAACAATTATTGTATGGCAGTGTGTGTTGTATAGCCAAGAGATCCGAGGATTGTCTGGCAGCTGAAGTTCTAACTCTCTTAGTGTAATGCACCACTAGATGGTGTCCGTCCCCCCCCCACACAAGTCTTTAGGACCATAAAGACCATGCACATCCCGTCTAAGCTGTTTCAGATGGATGACCCATCCCACGTCAAACACCAGCTTTGCAGAATACATGCTACTCTTGACAGTGGTAGCCAACGCTCCGATGGCCCAGGAAGGAGCTGGTGAAAGGTGTCTGACTTGGTACTCTGGGACGGGGCTTGCTCTGGAGAGGAACAAACATGGGCCTCTTCAGTGCTCTGCGCTGTCTGCACAGGGACCATGCAAGGGCTTGCGCTAAGGCTGGCTATGGAGGGAAACGAAAACAAGTGAATCCACCTTACCAGAACATGGACTGGTGCCAATACGGCTTTGCCCCACCCGTCATATTTTCTCCTGCCAGCCTTCCGCTCACGACGGCATGATCGTGGTGCTCCACACGTCGTCTGCCCAGCTTGATGTCATAGAAGCAGGCGGCATCCCCTGCCTTAAAAGGAACCACGTGTATAACTTAACATCACATAAGGCTCCAGATATTTCTCAAACATACAATAGCATTCAATACATGAATAAAGCCGTCTTTACATTCATTTAGATGGAAAAGCACCTACAGAGTCTGTAAGACAGTTTGGAGGCAATACTGGCTGGAAAGTTCCCGTGGCTTTGCCTCTTTGGGAGTTCCTGTTTGCAGTCCTGATGAAGGAATCGAAAACTCATTGAATAATCTGGACGATGAGTTGACTGCGGCCTATTTCTTATTGTCTGTTCCAAGTTCTAAGGACTGGATCTACTTGCTGATTGCGACGTACTTTATATTGTCTATCTTAAGTCTTAAGAAGTGAATGTATTTGCTTTGCTTTATGGACATTTTAAAATCATGTTTTTCAGTCCATTGAAATTGTGCAATTTGCTTTTGGGAGTGTCAAAGAGTAAATGTTAGATATTGCTTTAGATCTCCAGCCTATCTATTGCAGGGGTCATTTCCTGCAGGAGCGCAGCTCCGGCAGTAAAGAGCCCAGGGGGCGGGCACATGCAACAAGCCCCACCCCCTGCTCCCAGCAGCCCTCAGTCAGACCAAGAAGCAGCCAGGTAAGCTGCAGAGGCCCCCCCCCCGTCCAAAACAGTCCAGTGGCACCTTTAAGACCAGGTTTTATTCAGGTACAAGTTCTCCCTCCTCTATGAGGACACATCTTCTTGCCCCCCCCCATAGCTAGCAATCCAAAACAGTCCAGTGGAACCTGAGCGGTGGGTGTTGCCTTCTGACATACTTTCGGTGATGTCAGGTGGTGTGACATATGCAAATAAGTTATGCTAATAAGCTCCACCTCTTTTTCTACTAAACGACCCCTGATCTATTGTGTTTCTTGTGTTTCATGTATTGAATACTACTGTATGGTTGGAAAGTATTTGGAGCCTTATGTGATGTTAAGTCATACATGATTTATATTTACTCATCTATTTCCTTAAATCATTGTTAAAAAGAACCACAGGCAGAAAGGCAAATGAGTGATCAAAAGGCCACTGGTGAGAGGTCTCTCAGCTCCCTGGGAAGCTCCTGCAGCTTCCAGTCTTGGCCCTTTTGATCCCCAGCCGACAGAAGCAAGGCAGGACCCTTGTAGTGTTTGAGCAGCAACACATCATAGGGGCAGAGAAGCAAAGAGGTGGAACAGGTCCTCAAGAAGGACTAAAATCAGGCTGGGACGATGCCGCCCCACCTATCCATGTCTACTCGAAATCCAGTCTCGCCCTCTTTGGTTCTAATTTTGTCAGCAGTAGGCACCTGCAAGTTTCCCATGAGGACTAGAAACCTACACTTTCTTCACCACCCACTTATACCATTTTCAGCCATTCGAGCAAAGTGAGAAGAACGCCATCCCTGTCTGTCTGTCCCGCCCTTCCTCCATCGCTACTTACCACCCAGATATTGGAGCGGGC
>NW_015188748.1:0-2879 GCF_001447785.1 Gekko japonicus
AAGAGGGCAACCAGGATGGTAAGAAGGTTTGAATCCAAGTATTACGAGAAAAGGCTGAAAGAGTTATGTATGTTTAGCCTGGGAAAAAGAGGCTTCGAGAGGACATGATTGCAGTCTTCAAATATCTGAAGGGCTGTCACGTAGAAGATGGAGTGGATCTATTCTCTCTTGCTCCAGATTGCAAGACTAGATCTAATGGGCAGAAATTACAAGGGAGTTGTTACCGGCTAAATATCAGGAGAAACTTCCTAACTGTAAGAGTGGTTGATCAGTGGAACAAACTGCCTTGGGAGGTGGTGGATGCTCGTTCGCTGGACGTTTTCAAGCGGATGCTGGATGACCATCTTTCGGGTATGTTGTAGGGCTATCTTTCGGCTATGCTTCTGCAGCATGCAGGGGGTTGGACTAGATGACCTGCAAGGTCCCTTCCAACTCTAACATTCTATGATTCTAAGTATGTTCATGACTGGTTCTTTTTATCATAATTGTATGGGGTTCTGTTTGTTTCTTTGCTGCTCTGTTCAAATTGTTGAGTCTTTCTTAGAATGTATATCTTATTGTTGTGTGAGCTACGCAAATACACGACTTTTAAATGAAATAAAGTGAATATACCAACTATACATTATTTTCAGCCAAGCATAGCATCATTATGCCCAATGGGGTCAATTCAAATACACAAGTGCACATATGAATGCAGATGGGAGCCTATATAATGCATGGAGCCCTGGACATATGTAGAGAGTACATACTGCCTTGGTCATCCAATATCTGGGTTTTGTTCCCAGTAAAATATACGGATGGTGGAATCTGCCATCATATATTTTTTTATTTGTCTGTTTCTGGAAGTTATGGTTTTGATCTGCCCCTTTCTGTTACTACTGTTGTTTTATTTAATGCAATTCTATATTGCATAATATATTTATTTATTTATTTCTTATTTTAACTTTTACCCCGCCCTCCCTGCCGAGGCAGGCTCAGGGCGGCTTACATAAAACCCAATAAATACAAGAATACATCTCAGTATAAAATACACAATAAACAGTTTAATCCATTAATATATCAATGGTGATCCAGATATAGTAAAGTGTGTTTAAGAGCACGTTCAGTGGTGCATCCACTCCAGGTAGCTTCGGCTGGAATTAAGTCGGCACAGGGTGTAGCTGATAAGGAGCAGCTCCTATCAGAATGCCTGCTGGAAAAGCTTTGTTTTCATGGCCCTGCAGAACTGTCCCAGGTCCCGCAGGGCCCTGATCTTAGACTACCCCACCTCACAAGGTTGTTGTGAGTATAAAATGGAAGTGGGGATGATGTAAAATGCTTATGAGAAGGTAAAGGTAAAGGTTTCCTTGCTCGAAAGCCAGCCGAATCCGACTCTAGGGTTGCGGTACTCATCTCCATTTCAAAGCCGAAGTGCCAGCGCTGTCCGAAGAAGTTTCCGTGGTCATGTGGCCTGCATGACTAAACACCAAGGCGCACGGAATGCTGTTACCTTTCCACTGAAGTGGTACCTATTTATCTACTTGCAATTTCTTGCTTTCGAACTGCTAGGTTGGCAGGAGCTGGAACTAGAGATGGGAGGTCACTCTGTCATGCGGCAACTCGGGTCTCAAACTGCTGAACTACCGACCTTCCACAGCCTGCAGTTTAGCGTCTTAACCACTTGAGCCACCGCAGCTCCGCTTATGAGAAAGATGGAGTATAAATGAAGTAAATAAATAAAGATGGAGGCAAAAGAAATGAAGGTGATTGGTAGGTATGAAGGAGAGAAGCAAACAGGGTCAATTGAGGATATGAAGGCTGCCAAGAGGAGAGAAATAGTGTGGGCTTCCTCCCAGCTATGGAGTCTTGTGTGCAAAAATTCTACTTTGTGAGCTACTGGCATTAAAGCTGTGAGCAAGCAATTTGGCTACTGCATAAATTAGTTTGCTCTGGAGCCATCCTTCATGAGCTAAGTCAAAAATGTATGAGCTGTAGACTAATAAACTGTGAGCCAGCTCACACTAGAGCTTAGAGGGAACTCATCTTAGAGCGAACACTAGAAGGGGGATATACAGGAATTAAGGTGATTTACACAAGTCTTTGCAGGTTCCTCACCATGCAAGTGGGGCCAGCCCTGTCAGCACCATGCAACTTAGCCAAGCCCAGTGGCCAGGTTGGGACCACACAGCTTGGTCAAGACTTTTCCAGGGAGATGCTGCCAGGAGGAAGGAAGGAGAGAAAGCTGAAGACTGACGGGGCGGGGGATAGATAAAACTAATTTGGCTGGTGGGCAAGTGCAGCCAGACTCACAGTCAGATGTGCATTGGGCAAACCTATCTTTAAAAGTGCTCATTCCCTTGGCACTGCAAGAGAATTCTGCAAAAGGGTAGAAGGAGCTCCCCCCTCTTCACTAGTGGAGAGGGCAGCAGGGTGGCCTTTTGTCCTTTTTCTTTGAACAGAAGAAGAAGAGATTGGATTTATACCCCGCCCTTCACTTGGAGTCTCAGAGCGGCTTACAAACTCCTTTCCCTTCCCCTCCCCACAATAGACACCCTGTGAGGTGGGTGGGGCTGAGAGAACTCTTGACACAAACTGCTCTTTCAGGAACAGCTGTGCCAGAGCTTGTGACTGACCCAAGGTCACATCAGCAGGTGCAAGTGGAGGAGTGGGGATTCAAACCCGGTTCTCCCAGATTAGAGTCCGCACACTTAACCACTACACCAAACTGGCTCTCCTCTTTGGCACTGCTCATTCTTTTTTCCCTTCTCACAGGGCTCCCATGCTGCTCCATGCAGACAAGCACTCTTTAAAATGAGTTCCCCAATGTATGTCTGACTATGAGTCTGGTCACACACCTGTGACCCAGCAAGTATTGGGCATATTGTATAGCCTAGCCAGAA
>NW_015188749.1:0-2734 GCF_001447785.1 Gekko japonicus
GCCTGTATTCCTGCAGATAGATGGGTCTCTTTCTTTTTTTTTGAATTACATTTTTATTGAATTATTTAGTTAATAAACTGTGACAATAAATGTAAGAGCAATCATACCAACATGTGAATGGGGGGGGGGGTTTAACGTCCCCCCCTCGACAAATACATAACTACAGATCAATTATACAGTCTATATGAGTATGTTGTCTCGAAAAATAGTTCACATTGCAAACTAAGATCAGTTTGAAGTGAGTGAAATATACACCAACTTAGTATGATGATCACCTGTTTTCTCCTAAGAGAGGAAAATTAAAAATGTATGGGTCTCCTCTTTTAGAGAAATGTACAACGATGCTGTTCATTCTCCATCGGTGGTAACATTAGAAAATACCATGAAATTGTCCCCCGTAACAGTTGGTGAAATTGAATCACTTATTGGACGGCTGAAAAATGCTAAGGCTCCAGGATCAGATGGCATTCTACCTGAACATCCTCTACATGACAGCAGCTATCGGTTGTTTTTTGATGGGGGGGGAGCGGTTTTAAAATACAATAAGATGTTTGCAAAACGATGTCTGTTTTGCTGACTCCCTGAAGAGCCTCAGGCTATTACTGGACCCCACGGGACTGCTGGAGGAGCAAGTTAAGGCCATTGCAGAAAAGGCCTTCTGCGGACTCAGCCTAAACCTTACGTTGAGAGCCAGTTTGGTGTCGTGGTTAAGCACGCGGACTCTAATCTGGGAGAACCGGGTTTGATTCCCCACTCCTTCGCTTGCACCTGCTGATGTGACCTTGGGTCAGTCACAAGCTCTGGCACAGCTGTCCTTGAAAAAGAGCAGTTTGTGTCAGAGTTCTCTCAGCCCCACCCACCTCACAGGGTGTCTGTTGTGTGGAGGGGAAGGGAAAGGAGTTTGTAAGCCGCTCTGAGACTCCAAGTGAAGGGTGGGGTATAAATCCAATCTCTTCTTCTACCTTAATACAGCTGATCCATCTCATGGTGGCATCAAGACTAGACTGCTGTAATGCACGGCGCGTACGTGAGCTTCCCCTCAAAAGGAATTCGGAAACTCCAGTTCAACCATCACCCACACCTAGATGGAGCTTGCATATCACCAGATCTAGGGCCTTTTCAGTGGTGGCTCCACACTGGTGGAATGAGCTCCCGGAGGACATCAGGGCCCTGCGGGACCTCTTATAGTTCCACAGGGCCTGTAAAATGGAGCTCTTCCGCCAGGCCTTCGATTAGGAGCTGTCACTGATGAAGGAGTTATCATGGCCCTTATGTTACCGGTACAAAGAGCAACTTTGAATGCGGGTTAGCTACATTGGACCACCTCATAGAAACCGCCATCCACACGAACTGTACTTTATGTTTATTGTTGTGTATATGGAATTTTATTGCATTGTATTTATGTATTTGCATTTTATTGTATTTTAAACTTGATGTACGCCACCTTGAGCCTGCGTATGCAGGCAAGACGGGATACAAATTGAAACTAATAACTAATAAATAATAAGACATGTTCAGATGTGGTTTCCTGACTAGGGAGGACTGTGAGGCGCTCCAGAGGGATCTGTTGAGGCTGGATGAGTGGGCATCAACGTGGCAAATGAGGTTCAATGTGAGCAAGTGCAAAGTAATGCACATCGGAGCCAGAAATCCCAACTATAAATACATGTCGATGGGGTCCGAACCGGTGACAACTGTCCAGGAGAGAGATCTTGGAGTCATGGCTCACCGAAAATGTTGACTCAGTGTGTGACTGCAATAAAAAAGGCCAATGCTATGCTGGGGAGTATTAGGAAGGGGATTGAGAACAAATCAGGCAGTATCATAATGCCCCTGTAAATCTACGGTGCAGCCTCATTTGGAATACTGTGTAGAGTTCTGGTCATCACCCCTCAAAAAAAGATATTATAGCATTGGAAAAGATGCAGAAAAAGGCAACTAAAATGTTCAAGGGGATGGAACACTTTCCCTATGAAGAAAGGCTAAAGCAGTTAGGTCTCTTTAGCTTGGAGAAACGATGACTGAGGGATGAAATTTGCTTGTTTGTCAGGAAATACTGCAGCAAAACGGTGACACCCCAGTGGAAAGTATCTGGGTGAGGACAAGGGAAGGAAGGACGAACAGTATTGTGGTTGGGGTCTGCTACGGACCTCCTGATCTGGATGAAGAGGTGGATGCTGCCCTCCTTGAACAGCTTGACAGGGCAGCCAAACCACATGAGCTGGTAGTTATGGGTGACTTCAACTTCCCTGATGTGTGCTGGGAGACAAGCCTTGCAAAGCGTCCACAGTCACTCACGTTCCTGATCTGTCTGGTTGACAACTTCCTTCATCAAATGGTAGAGGAAGCTACAAGGGGCTCGGCCATACTCGACTTAATATTGACCAACAGGCAAGAGATGGTAGATGGGGTGAAGGTGGTGGCGGTGGGAACCTTAGGGGGAAGTGACCATGCCCTACTAGAATTTCTTTTGCTGTGGGGGACCAAGGAAGTTTGTCAATGGCATTTAATCTGAACGGAGGGAGGTGTCCAGTGGGGTGCCACAAAGCTTTGTTCTGGGCCTGGTACTTTTCAATATTTTTATAAATGATCTCGATGAGGGTGTGGAAGGGCTACTCATTAAATTTACAGATGACACCAAATTGGGAGGAGCAGCGAACACATAGAAGATAGAATTCAACAAGATCTGACCACGCTGGAAAAGTGGGTGTCAGATCCCAAGCAGGAGAACAAA
>NW_015188750.1:0-2458 GCF_001447785.1 Gekko japonicus
TTATCTGTCATAATGAATGATCAAATATAGCTAATGAACTGAAACCACTTGTTAGTAATTGCACTAGTATCGAAAAAGTTGTAGAGATGGTTATGTGACCTCATTGCTTCTGTGCAACTGTTTCAGTAGAATGTGGCTTGTGAGTGAAACATTGTAAATAAAACAACGACTTCTAATTATACGAGTTCTGGAATATTTTATGGTTTGCCGCATGAGGCAGGAGTTGGAGAGTAGAATGGAGGTACATCAGACTCTGTTAACATATGTCAACTGTCATTTATTTAAGTAACTCTGTAACAGGAATAGAAGTTTTCTAGGTTCATCAATAGGAAAATATATTCCTATCACTTTCTCTGGGTGTCGTTTTTAATCATATTTTGGAACGAAGCAGGCTGAACTATGATACTCACACCATCTGCTCATCATCATAAATATAAATGAAGTGATAATGAAAATCTTCCAAGAAACTATCAAGATGGTTACACTTCAACTCCAATTACTTAATTTGGATCCTTAGCAATAATCTACAAACAAACAAACAGAATGGGGGGGGGAGAGAGAGACTTAGCTCTGAAACTCTGAAAATGTCATTGGAGATACATAGGACTTTTTCATTTCAGCTATTTGGATAAGTGAAAGAGGTATCCTGGCAACTCAGGCTTTGGCTTGAAGGCTAACAGCTGCAGGGCCCCTGAGAAATGTGGGGCTAGGCATTCCTTGGGTCAGGGTTGCTTCAGGGAACACCAATCCTGTTTGCCATGTAAATCATTGCTCTGCAAAATGCCAGTTCCTAACTGAGCTCTTATTTTCTTCACTAACAAAGTAGTTTGTGGGCCTGGCAGGCATAGGGTTGCCAACCCTCAGGAAGGGGGCCAATTGCCAAGCCTGGTGAAGAGGAACGAACACCAGTCTGGCAATGTGTGTGACCTGGGCCTCCATATTCAATGAGGAGTCCAGAATCACTCCCAAACTATTGATGGATTGTGCCGGTGTTGGTGGTGCTCTGTCAAGAGTGGGCAACCTATATCCCCGTTCTGAAGCCCCCCCCCCCCAGCCACAGAACCTCCAACTTTACTGGATTTAGTTTCAACCTACTCTGCTTCAACCACCCAACCACGGCCTCCAAACCCATGGCTAAATTATCTGGGGTGGTATTTGGGTGGCCATTCAATAACAGATACAGCTGGATGTCATCAGCATATTGATGACACCCCAGCCCGAAGCTCCATGCTAACTGGCCGAGGGGATGCATATAGATGTTAAAACAACATTGGGGAGAGAAGTGCCCCCTGAGGGACCCTTACATGTTAAGGGGTATTTGGAAGACACACTCTCCCCCAGTGCAACCCTCTGTCCCTGACCTTGGAGAAATGAGGTAAGCCATTGAAGGGCCAGCCCCCGTATTCCTATGTCAGCAAAGTGGCGGGTCAAAAGGTCATAATCAACCATGTTAAATGCTGCTATAAGATCTAATAATAATAGCAGTGCCAACCCGCCTTGATTCAGCTGTCTGAGGAGATCATCTGACAAGGCGACCAACACCGACTCCATCCGATGACCAGGGCAGAAGCCGGATTGGAATTAATCTAATGCTGATGTGTCATCCAAGAAACCCTGGAGCTGTTCAGCTACTGCTCTCTCAATTACCTTGCCCAGAAATGACAGATTCGAAACTGAGCGGTAATTGGTAGGATCAGAAGGATCGAAAGTTGGCTTTTTCAAGAGCAGCACAACCACAGCCTCCTTAAGAGTCTCCGGATGTCCCTATTTCCAGGGACAACTTGACAATATCCATCAACAGGCCTCATATCCTCTCATCACCAGCCTTTACCAGCCATGAGGGGCACAGATCAAGGAGGCATGTAGGTGATCTGACAGCACCCAGGATCCTGTCGACGTCAGCAGAAGAGAGCAGGTTGATGGTATTGGAAACTGAATCCAAAGGTGGCCAAGGGGCCTCCAGTTCACTCACTGAATCAATATTGGCAGGCAGGTTGCATCAGAGCAACAAGACTATCCACAAAAAAGCTCGCAAATGCCTCGCAGCTAATGGTCAGATTCCTACTCTTTTGATCTCCCTTTGTAAGGGATATCAAGGACAGAATCACCTTAAACAATTGTGCTGGTTGTGAGCTAGCAGATGCAATGGAGGCAGAGAAAAAAATTCCTTCCTCGCCACCTTCACCGCCATCTCATAGGATTTCATAAACATCCTATAAGATGCTCTTGTAACTTCGTCACGAACCCATCACCAAACTCGCTCAAGTTGTCTGAGTTCTCGTTTCATCCCCCTAAGTTCTGTCATGTACCAGGGGGATGTTCTACCATGAGAATGCAGAGGGCACCACAGAGCTACCTCATTTGATGGCTTCAGAGAGACGGAAACTCCAATCCTCTACCAGCTCATCTAATGAGGCATAAGAGCCTAAAGAGCATTCTGGAATCTGATAGGATCCAT
>NW_015188751.1:0-2447 GCF_001447785.1 Gekko japonicus
GTGGGAAAGACAAATGCAGACTCGACCTGTGTCAAACAATTGTTCCGTCTAACCCAATACTACCTACTCCAGCTAGCAATAGCTGTCTACATATCAGGAAAAGCCGTTTCACTGAGTGCTACTTGGCCTTTAAAAATAAAACTGCAGACGCTAGGCTTGTGCCTGGCACTTCCTGCATGCAGAGCATAAGCTCTACCACTGGCATCTCCCTTTAAACATCTGAATCTGTTGCTCCCTCTCTTTTCCCACAGAAGTCAGCAACGAATGGACCAAGAAACTGAAGGGAGTGGGAGTAAGGACAGGGTGCCAGACGAAGGGCTTTTGAATGGCAGCGTTGGTGATGGTGCTCAGGAGCTACTAGCTTTTGGGTTAACCTCTTATATGCCCATTTCTAGGACGGGTAACCCACTTGCATGCTCAGAAGGTGTGCCGGCTTTGCCAAGCATTAAGTAATAAACAAGATGGTTTTTTGAAAAAGGGATCCTCAGTTCTTTGCAACGGTTTTTGAAAGAGTTTTCAAAAGACGTGGGTGACTGAAATAGACCTCAGACCACGTGCTTCCTGGAAACTCCTGGTTTTGAATGGTGTGAGCTGATTGGCTCTTTGGGGAAACCTACTTTCAATTCCTCGGTGACTTGCATCCGAACAGGAAAGCATATTTTCAGCAAGTCATCAGGAAACTTGGCAGAATAAAATGGGTGATGTCACAACAAGAACCCCCCCCAATACGTTTTTTCCTTTGCACAATTTGTCACCGGTCTTTTGAACATAACAGCAGCATAACCCCCAGGACTTCCCATGATCTGTCAAAGTTTTCACTTTTGTTGCACAAAACTTCGCAAAGAGTTTTGCACGACATGCAAAAACTTGGAGGTTGGCAACCCCAATAGGAGATGGTGATTTTGCAAACTCTTCTTCGAAGTCCTTCCCAGCCTACTTGTCAAGTCATCAGGCTATGAATTTTTAGAATGATGCCTAGATGAAATTATACAAATCCAGCATTTATGGTGGGGAGTAGGATTTTATATGAAAGGTCCACAATTTAAGGAAGAGCAGGCATATATTTACAGGAAGTTTTCAAACAGTAATCCTAGAGAAATGAGTAACAGAGATGAAATGTAGGTTCTGTTCCTTTTCCTGCTGTTCTTAGACCAAGATCTTGAACAACAAAACCCAAAAGCTAACATAAAACCCATGTCTAGAAATACCTCCCTTCGACACTTCTCTGCAGCCTCTGGAAATCACACAACAAAATAAGTACTTTGGAAGATGAAATGTAGTAAAACGAAAGTTCTCGCAAAGATGCATCTTTCTATATTTGAGTCATTCATTCGAGATGCACTCTGGGCATGCATCTGCACAAGGCTTAAGTCAAGGGTTGTATGCCTGACATTGTGGGAGACCCAGTTTGGTGTAGTGGGGACCACGGACTCTAATCTGCTAGAAATTAATTGTATCCACCTGGAACAAAATTTAATCAGATCTGTTCATTGAGAAAGCATATGGGAAACATGTTTGGAGGAAGCTAGCATCACGTCAGAGAAAGAAGGAAGATCTGTATGATGAAAGAATTTTCTGTGGATTTAATTTGAACACCTAAAGGAGGAGTTCCTAATAGTGTGACTTGGAACTACTATACTCACACTTCTGTACATCCTTTGAAGAAGATATTCTGTGTATTTATCAGTATGGTACAGTCCTTATATGCATAGACTATTACAATGTGCATTAATTTGCTTAAATAATAAGAATTATTTGAATTTTATATACAGTGTTGGTACACAGTTCTTTTTGTTTACTGATTCCACCTGGAGGTTGGCAAAACTACCCCCCTTTAAAAAAAATCCACCCTGATGAAGTGTTCTGAAGAACTTTCCTGCTCGAACATAGTTTTGTGTCATTTGGATTGGTCTTAATAAAAGCTAATGTGCGGCATTAGTCGTTGGCAAGAGGCATTCTGCACATGCTCAAGAGCACTCTCTGCTTTATTACTCGTGCCCAGGCTGACTCCGATGACAGCCCCAGACATGGCTCTTTTATGCCTGCTCCATTCTGGTCCAACATGGCACTGTGGAGCCAGCCAAGAGGCCGTTCTTCCAAACTGCCTGCCTGGCGTGCTTTGTGGAGTGAATGCTCTTCCAAGATGCTTTCATCCCTAAGCAGGCCAGTGTAAACAACACACAGATGTATCTTATTACGGGCTGTGCTTGATGGGAAGGAATCACGACTTTGGAGCTGCCGGTAGGCCTGTCCTCTCCCTCACTCTCCCAAATCCATCTGGAGACCAATAAATTGAATTGCGTTCCTCCTAGAAAGCCAACAGCCTGCTTACAATGAAGATGACTCACAGGAGATTGGGCTTTCCTCGTTTTGACTCTATGAAGCAGCCCAGCCCTTTTGAATGACGCAAAAAGACTCTACTCTGGCCCAGTCTGCACAATGGAAGG
>NW_015188752.1:0-3111 GCF_001447785.1 Gekko japonicus
TTTCTATGCTTTAAAATGACTGTTAATGGTTGGGGTTTTTTTGGCGTTAGTCATGTATTTGGTTACGGCTATGCATGTATTTGGTTATTAAACACAAAAAAGTTTTTTAAAAAAGAAACACACTCCAATCTACCATTCCAAATTACACTCCAATCTACTATTCTAATCTATTATTCCAGATAAATAAAATCAAATAAAGAGGATGTATGGCCCTTCTGGTGTACAAATTAGGGTAATAAGTGGGGGGCTGGGATTGTCCTGCTGCTCCTGCCTCCAGCCTCTGTGCACGTACACCTGAATGTTCTCAGGCTCCCTGTGTTGGGGTACAATTTGTGCATGGGGGAGCATGTGGTTGAACTGGCACGAGCTGCCATGCAAATGAGACAGTGAACACTGAAGGTCAGGAGCAAGGACAGCAGGCACAATCCTAATCCTTTACCCAGGGTTTAAGAGTTAGAGAGTCCAGTGGGACTTACCTGCTAGTAAGTATGCATAGGATCAGATAATATAAGTGATATTAGGATAAAGTAAAGGTAAAAGGTTCCCTTGCTCGAAAGCCAGGCGAATCCGACTCTAGGGTTGCGGTGCTCATCTCCGTTTCAAAGCCGAAGAGCCAGCGCTGTCCGAAGACGTTTCCGTGATCATGTGGCTGGCATGACTAAACACCAAGGCACACGGAACACTGTTCCCTTCCCACCGAAGTGGTACCTATTTACCTACTTGCAATTTCTTGCTTTCGAACTGCTAGGTTGGCAGGAGCTGGAACTAGAGACGGGAGCTCACTCCGTCATGCGGCACACTCAGGTCTCGAACTGCTGAACTGATGACCTTCCCCAGCCTGCAGTTCAGCGTCTTAACCACTTGAGCCACCGCAGCTCCGATATTAAGATAGCAGGAAGCTATTTAAAGCATGAAGGCACAACCAGATCAAATCGGGGGGGGACCCTCAAAACCAGAGAGTCAACTTGATGAGAAACCTTTTTTTTTTTTAACCGTAAAATCACAACTGAGTTATGCTGACCTTGTTGGATTTTCAAGGCAATGCTCAGAGGTGTTCTGCCATTGTCTGCCTCCATGTCACAACCCTGGTATTCCTCGGTGGTCTCCCATCCAAATACTCACTAGGGCCAGCCCTGCTTAGCTTCCAAGATCTGACGAGATTGGACTATCCAAGTCAGGGCTGAGAAACTATGGACAGGAGGAATTCTGAAAATGATGCTATGTGTGATCTTGCATCACTAGGAACAAGCTACATTATATTCACTGAAGGGCTGTTGCCAGAGAAGCAGACTCATCTATGGTTAGGTTTTCCCCAAGTCATCCCCAAGTTTGTGATTTTTGTTTTTATTCCAGTGGGTAGCAGACATCAACACAGAGTGGAGTGCATGCGGAAAAACAGTATTGTAACTGTTATATACTGAGATAACCACAGCGGCGCTGGCGAGGCCATGCCGTCAAGCACACCTTCAGGTGCTAGAATAATAGAGGAATCAGATCCTAGGGCCGACCAGTTGGAATGCCCGGATTCTAGAGTAGACCTATGATGGACTCCTCCACTGTAAATAGGCTATCACTGGTGTTGGGGTGTGTGTTGGGTTTGGGGTACTGCAGGGATATAAGCGGGGCTCGGACCTTGCTAGCTTGTCTTTCGTTTTGCTTGCTTAATAAACCATGAGTTGATCACTCCTCAATGCCTCCGAACTCAGTACATTACAGTAACATCAAACAATGGGGGCAATAGTACTTAAACTGACAGGGAAGAGACCTTGCCATAGGGTTGCCATTTTCACATGAACACACGAAGCAGCCTTATGGCCCATCGAGGTCAGTACTGTCTACACAGACTGGCAGCAGGTCTCCAGAGTCTCAGGCAGAGGTCCTTCACATCACCTGCTACCTGGTGTTTTAAATCTGGAGATGCCAGGGATTTAACCAGGGGACTTCTGCATGCCAAGCAGATGCTCTACCACTGAGCCACACCCAAAGTAGCAGTTCCATGTTAAACTTGGATCTGGTGCAACCAAGGATGTGACAAGGTAACTATGAGCCTGTAGACAACAGCCAGACTCTTCACTGGTCAGAACAACATAATCTGGATGTTTTTATATGAGTCATGAGTATCACATGATTGACTCTAGTCCATAGGTGCAAGAAAGTTCCTTTGGTTTTGGGTGACTTATCTCTAGTACCCTTCCTTCACTTAGCCAGATTTGGGCAGTGGCACGTGGGCTCAATCCCTGTCTGTCATCCAAAGGTAAAGGTAAAGGTTCCCTTGCTCGAAAGCCAGTCGAATCCGACTCTAGGGTTGTGGTACTCATCTCCATTTCAAAGCCAAAGAGCCAGCACTGTCCGAAGACGTTTCTGTGGTCATGTGGCCGGCATGACTAAACACCAAGGCGCACGGAACGCTGTTACCTTCCCACCGAAGCGGTACCTATTTATCTACTTGCAATTTCTTGCTTTCGAACGGCTAGGTTGGCAGGAGCTGGAACTAGAGATGGGAGCTCACTCCATCATGTGGCACCCGGGTCTCGAACTGCTGAACTACTGACCTTCCACAGCCTGCAGTTCAGCGTCTTAACCACTTGAGCCACCACAGCTCCCTGTCATCCCAAGGCCCCAGTTAAAAACCTGGAATGAGCTTTGTTACTGATCCTTGCAGCATTTATACTGGTGCAGCTGTCTTGATTTCCAGAAGGACCTCTGGCTCCGTGGAAGAACATCTGCTTGCATGTAGAAGGTCCTGGGTACAGTGTCTGGCGTCTCCAGTTGAAAGGATCAGGTAGGGGGTGATGTGGAGTAGACAGTATTGACTCTGATACCAAGGGTCTGATTCTGTATAAGGCAGCCTCTTGTGTGTTCACCAGGTACAATCCCTGGCACCGCTATTTAAAAGGATCAGACAGGTAATGCAGAAAATCTCTGCCCGTCAGAGTAGACAATCTGACCTTGACAGACCAATTGTCTCAGTAACCGTGTTCACACATTACAGCAAACACACATACATCCTGCATGTATGCAGATACATCTATTTGTAAGAAAGATTCAACGTGCATTCATTTCACAAATGAGGGGGGGGCAGTATCTGGATAAATATGGGGTTTAAATCAC
>NW_015188753.1:0-2500 GCF_001447785.1 Gekko japonicus
GGAGGAGAAGGATTGGCGGGCCTGGTGGCGGGGAGCTGTGTGGGCCTCTCCATTGGTGCGGTGGGGGTTGGGGGGAGAAGGATTGACGGGCCCAGGCCTCGCCATCGGTGTGGGGGGGAGCAGGGGAGAAGGCTCACCTGTGGCTGCTTCCTCCTCCTCCACGTGGAGCTCCTTCTCCCCCCCCCCCCCGCGGATCTCGCGGGTCCCCCCTTCTTGTGTTTATCTAATTCCCTCTTGAATCTGTCCATGCTTGTAGTCACCTCCTCCTCCTCCTCCTCCTTCCTATTTTGAAGGCAGGGCTAAGTTAAGATGCTGAACTGCAGGTTGTGGAAGGTCGGTAGTTCAGCAGTTCGAGACCCGAGTGTGCCACATGATGGGGTGAGCTCCCGTCTCTAGTTGCCCGTTCTGGTTTTTAACACATCTCGCATCTTGTCTTCTTCCATTCTGTGAATGTGCTAAGTGTCATCCAATTGCTTCTGATTTATGGCGACCCCATGAATTAATGACCTGTGAAACACCCTGTCATTAACAGCCTTGCTTGGGTCCCACAAACGCTTCCTTGACGGAGGCAATCCATCTCACGTTGGGCCTTCCTCTTTTCCTGCTGCCTTCCGCTTTTCCTGGCCTGATTGCCTTTTCCAGTGACTCATCTTCCATTAATCCTCGTGAACAGAACAGTCCATGTCTCATCCACATTTCCTCTCTATCCCTCGCCAGTCCTTTTCAGATATTCAGGTACCATGTGCCATAAAAGCATGATGGGGGAGCAAAGTTATACCCACTGCCTCGCCACCTGCCTGCATTCTTTGGTTGCTTTGGAAACAGAGTCGACGCCCATACTTCTACAAACCAGGATGCTGGGGGAAAATGAATCTTCACACCACCACCACCCCCCCAGGTAAACTCAGCTTCCTCCCACCAGCACCATTTGCATGAGCGATGCAAACCGGATGCCAGTTCTCCATCCATTCGTTCGTCTTTCTCATCTGTGTATCCATTCTTTCCTCCCATTCTTAAAAATAATAAAGCCTCCGGTTCTCGCATCCCCTTTCAGATCAATTGCAAAATTGCTCTGAGCGTGGGTTCGTGACATTATGTCAAATCATTCAGCCTCCTTTCTGCAGGATCTCTAGCGGTTGTCTCTGGATGGGGTAGGCAAACTTTGCCTTGTTTCCGGCATACATGTGTGCAGGGGTCCCCAGGTGACATCATCACACTGGGGACGTGTGCCGGAAGGGGGTGGAGTTCCCCCTGGGGCCCGATTTGCTGGCGTCGGGTAACGGGCGTCTCGAACACGGGTTTACTCGCCCCCCCGCGGGGACTTGGCAAGCCTAAGGAAGGTAGACTAGTTGGGCCTTTGGTCGCCTCAAGCAGAGCTCTTCTTGTGCTTTCAGGTCATTAAGCAAGGCTGTTCAGTGTAAAGTGTTGCAAGAGCATCCTTGTTTTCACCTCTGGGTGCGATCCCATGCACAATTAGCCGTGCCATAGACACAAATGCCAGGCGGATTTAAAGGGCGCGATCGGACGCAAACATTTGCCCAGCGTCCCGCACCCGCCGGCGACCCATTTTGCTCCACCGCAGAAGCAGAGTAAAAAGATACTGGGGAAAGTCCAGTAGCAAACGGGTTGCAACGGGCCACGGACGGACTTTTCCCATGTCTGATCGCTCCAGCGTGCTCTCATGCCGTCGGGATGGTCTGATCAGGCCATTCCGACTCCATGCTGCTGTTTTCCCCCCCTTCTGTGCATCATCGCCAGGGCTTTTTTTTGTAGAAAAGCCCAGCAGGAACTCATTAGCATATTAGGCCACACCTCTGACATTACCTCATTAGCGTATTAGGGCACATCCCTTGGCTTGCCCGGGCACCACGTGGCTGCGGAGAGCCTGGGCAAGCTGGCTCTTGGACAGGCCGGGGAAGGCAAGAGGAGGCCTTTAAATGCCTCCCCGATCCTTCCAGGGGGGGCCCTGGCCCACCCGCCTTGGAGTTGCCGGGGGGGGTTGCTCTGAAGTCAGCTGGAACTCCGTTCCTGTGCGTTCCTGCCCAAAAATAGCCCTGATCATTGCATACTGCCGTAGGAAGCCCTCTGTGTGGAGATGTGATTCATTGATCCTCCATTTAAGCAAATCAAAAACAAACAGCAGAAAAAAACCCCAACACCTGCGATTGCGTCTGATCACGCAGTGGCAGGCTATGCCCGCAGCTTCAAAGAATGGCGTGATTGCGCAACTGTGGCTCAATTTCCTCCAGGGTAAATAGCATCACTCCCCCCATGCGTTATCTCGTGCGTGTGATGGCAACCTCTGTCATGTTGGAGGGGCAGAGCTCTGACTAGTTCTTCCCACTAAGTGGCTTTCCAGAGCTTCAAGCCATGGCTCAGTGGTGGAGGATCTTCTTAGCATGCAGGAGGTCCCACTATGTTCAAGCCCTGTCATCTCCAGTTAAAAAGATCAGGTAGGTGGTGATCCCAGATCATGTTCCTGGGATCCCAGATCATTGCA
>NW_015188754.1:0-2414 GCF_001447785.1 Gekko japonicus
CAAAGGCATTACAGCAAATCCCTGATGGGGACTGCCGTGATCTCGGCTTGCTTGGTATGCATTTGGCTTGGGGAGATCGTAAGTTGTACAAGCCAGCCCCTAACAGCCAAGCTGCCAGGTTGTGAAAATGGAGGACTTTTGACATCTAATAACACTTTTCTGTGAGCAAGACTGTGCATTGATAAAATGAGACCACCCTCTGAGACTACGTGCTTAGGATTGCTCCCTTTAGCTTGTAATTCCTTAAACAAATATTGCATTCCATGTAATGCTTTTGATAATGGCATTGGTCCTTGAGGGTGGGCCACGTTTATCAAGTTTGGATCTTTAACTTTCAAGGCCAGGGCAAGAATTTGGGTTGTCCACCTCCAGGTGGGGCCTGAGGGTCTTCTGGAATTACAGTTGATATCCCAATATTCATCCAGTAGCACCTTAAAGACTAATGGCTTCCAATGTGCTGCCTTCATCAGGTACTGCCAAAGGGGGCTATGACTCTTGAGAGCTTATATCCTGGAAATCTTGTTTGTCTTTAAGGATCTTGCTCTTGTACTGCAGACGGCACAGCTGTCCACCTGAAACTGAACTCCAGACTACAGAGATCAATTCCCCTGTAGAAAACAGCAGCTTCAGAAGGCGGACATGGTGGCAATATACCCTGCTGAGGTCCTTCCCCAGGTTCTACCCTCAAATCGCCAGGAATTTCCCAAAATGTCGTTAACGGCCCTAGGGAGAACGGATGTAGTAGGCCCTGCACAGTTGGGGAGCCCACTAGTAAATGTATGACGGCTCACAAGGGCTTGCTTGTTTTTGCTTCTTGTGTTTGTGTCCCATCTGGGACTGCACACCTGGGGCCAGAAGGTTGTCAAGCCCCTGGCAGGCCCCAATACACTGCTGGCATGCTATCCCAAGTTGCACAAGCCTTGGCATTTAGTGGACAGCTGTGCAAAGAATTACAAGGTTTGGGCGGTTTTTTTGCCTAATCATATATTTTGGAAGGTACTGGAGCAAAAGAGAAAAAAAGAGCAGTTAATTTGCAAGCACCTGGAACACTCCTAGCAACCATCATTTGCTGTTCGTTAAGAGCACATCATGCCACACTAATCAGAGATGTAATTGTAACAGTAATTGTTTTGGTGAAAAATGTGGAATGCAGAGATATGTCTGGAGTTAACAAGAACTCTGGCCTAGATTTTGCATTACATCTTCCACATTTCTTTTTTAGAATTATAGGAAGCTTTAAAATGGATGTGTAGTTGGATTTAAAAACCACATTTGGAAGGCAGGAATGGTTCAGTTTGAAGTTGGGGACTGGAAAGAAATAGCCGGTGGCATTTTAGAATTCTCTGCTGCCTTGATACTTTCATCAACTGTTTAATTTAAAAAATCCCTGTGTTAACTAAATTCGAATGATTTGGAGAGTATACAACAACAACAAGAGTAGATTTCTAAGATCTGGAAAGCTATGGATGTTGTGGCACCATCTGTCTTACCATTTGATTGTAAATGTTTGTTTCCTTTTTGCTAGGGTCACCTAGCAGGCTTCATGTGACGGAGGAGTGGGGAATCATACCCAGCTCCCCAGATTAGAGTTTACTGCTCTTGACCACTATACTACATTGGCTCTGTTCTTTAAAGTAGTCTGGTAAGCAGGCTTTCCCTGCAGCTGAATGAGATTAGGCAACCAGAGATGGGATAATAAACACAGTAGTTTGTCACTAGCCTTTAAAGTAGCCAAGACTTTGGGGATTCCAGATGTGGACAGTGAACCCCACTGTAGCTGGTGAAATGGAGGAGTGGGATTGCTAAAAGGGTGGAGTGTGCTTACAGGTCCTGGGCTGCTGAGGGCTCGGTTAGCAGGGGCTGGTAGTGAAGTGGGGGCATGGACTCCAGCCACTAGTGAGAAGAAGTAATGCAGTGAGGTGGATTGTAGGAAGTGGGTAAGGTGGAGAAGGAGCAGCACAGAATCCGTAGGGACTGGGTGATTACACCCAATGAGGCCTGAAGATTGGAACCTAATATGATCTAGTAAATTTAGAAAGGTTGTACCTTGTTGAATATGGTAACTTTGCATGCAAGAGAATCTGGGAGGGAAAGGGTTAAGAGAATTCTCTCACTGGGGTACACTTGGCAGTTGGCCCCACCCTCTCTTCTGGAAGTTGGCCCCGCCCTTTCATCGGTTAGATGTTGAGCCTCTTTGGCCAGTTGCTTGCCTTCCATTTTCATCTTATATAGGACCTCTCTGCTTCTCTCTCTTACCTGGGCTTGGAGCTGTAGCAAGTTACCCTTTTTGAAGTTCATCTGTTGACAGTAAGTCAAAATGTACCTGTATGAATATGTCATGTAAGAAGTGCTTCTATTTTTGTAAGTAAAATTTCTCTCGTTACTGCTGGAGTCAGATCATCTTTGTAATTTGT
>NW_015188755.1:0-2353 GCF_001447785.1 Gekko japonicus
GGATAATTTTGGCATAGTTGGCTAAGTGGCCCAATGGGTAGTTTAAAAGAGTTGTTCTATAAACTGGGATTTCTAAGGAAGTTGGAGGGAATAGCCCTTTCCTTTCCTTGCGATGCATCTGGCACTCTGTCTGCACCGTGTAGTATAATTTCCCAGCCTGTGTAGCAGGCTCAGCGGCAGAACTGCAACATAAGGCAACAGCATAATCCCAGTGCCTCTTATCCCTTTCCTGAGCACTGTGAAATCCTGCCCTGCTCGATCTCATCAGATTTCGGAAGCGAAGCAAGGTTGACTTTGGTCAGTATTTGGCTGGGAGACCACCAGGGAAGTCCAGGGTTGCTACACAGAGGCAGGCAACGGCAAACCACCTCTGAACATCTCTTGCCTTGAAAACCAGACGGGTTTGACAGAACTTGGCTGTGATTTGACAGAAAAATAGGATGTTTTTCTGGGGAAGGTATTGTGCAGATTGCAGGAATCATAGTGGTGAAACAGCCCCTCTGTTTTCACTCATGATAGTAATAATTATCGTATGGCAATGTGTGTCGTATAGCCAGGAGATCCTAAGATTGTCTGGCATCCTGAAGTTCTAGCTCTCTTTTAGCATTACGCACCACTAAATGGCGAGCTGAACTTTTGTTTTTAAGGCAAGAGACGTTTCAGAGGTGGTTTTGCCCTTGCCTGCCTCTGCGCCGCACTCCTGGTCTTCCTGGGTGGCCTCCCCTCCAAATACTCGCCAAGGCGCCGACCCTGCTTAGCTTCCGAGATCGGGCTCGCCTGGGCCGTCCAGGTCAGGGTATTCTAACAGCACTTGTAGGAGATACTTAAATTCTTCACTGAATTTCATTACATGTGAAAAGAGTTAGTGCCAGACAACGGGAATCCGCAAGTGCGGTGTGAGGACTGTGGGTGTCCCACTGTAAACCTCAGATCCTGTGAACTACTGGACCCAGTATGACCCAGTTACTAAAACTTGCGAAGGGGAGTAGCGCTTCCCCTTTGGGGCAAAATCTTTTTGGCTTCACGGAGGCATCAAGAGTAGCACTTCAGGGATGCGGAGGGAGCCCCAGAGTGCCAGCATCTTCCTTCTCATCCGTAAAAGGCTGCATCTCCCCTTTTGGGTGTGTTACTTGACATGCCTCGTTAAGAGTGCTGCCTCGGGGGACACGGGGCCTTGCCCTGCCCCGCACCTGGTCCTCTCATCTCTGCGCCATGTTGTTTCCCCAGGTGCCGTCACCTCCTTTGCAGCTGGCTACGTGAAAATCCGCTGGGTGCTGTGGTCGGAGCTGGTGATTTGCATTGTGACGGCATTCCAGGCAGGCCTCCTTTTGCTGATGAACACGACAGCCAACATCTGGATCTGCTATGTGGCCTACATCTTTTTCAGGGGCTCCTACCAATTTCTTGTGCCTATAGCCATGTAAGTGTTAAGAACTTGATGACTAGGTCTGGCCCTTAGTCTTTCTGGGTCTTCTCTACATACAGCGGTGGTGTCGTGAGTAGTTAGAAATGTTTAATATTCAACCTAGGTTAGGAAACGTTTGCTGAGTGTTCTGGAGGACATGAGCTAATCTGCTGCAATTCATTGTTGGGTTGGAGGGGGTGGGACTGAATGTAAAGGACTGTGATCTGTTGGCTTTCAAAATTTGGTCTTGGTGCAGCCTAAGGTTAGCACAAAGTTATTGGCGCTAGCCTGATCTCGGTCGTATTTTTGGATTACACATTTCAAATAAAACCTTCCCAGTGTCAATTATGGTGCCGCAGAGGCCTCAATCCATAAAGCGAGCCTTCTTTCCCCGTGGTTGCTTGACTGCTGTCAGTAGAACTCACTGGACTTCCTCTTTCTTTGACCGAAGTTTCCAGATTGCCGCTTCCCTGTCCAAAGAGCTCTGTGCTTTGGTGTTTGGAGTGAACACCTTCCTTGCCACCGTTCTCAAGACTACCATCACCATTATCATAACGGACAAAAGAGGCCTCGCTCTCTCCGTCCATCCTCAGGTAAGGGGGGCACGCGTGGCATGTGGGGACTGGCTCTTGTCCCGTCTCAGCTGCCTTTAGGCAGGCTTTCCCAGTGCCTGATAAGACAGGCACAACCACATGAACAGCAGGAAGTGGGCCCTGAGGTGGAGTGCAGGCGGGGCCAGCAACAGCCAAAGGCAAGTCAGCCATGAAAACCTGCACCCTTCTTCTTAATCTCTCTGACCTGCCCTTTTCTAAAGAGAACAGGGTTTGTGCCAGACGTGCGCCATAATCTGCTAAAGGGACAAAAGTGCCTCTCTGCCGAATGACATCATCGGTGCCCCGTGGGGGACCCCTCGTGCAGCTCCACAGGGCCTGCAAGGCAGAGATGTTT
>NW_015188756.1:0-2315 GCF_001447785.1 Gekko japonicus
AAGCATTCCAACTCCCCAATTTTACCTCACACACTCCTAGGATTTGTATATAAACATCTATAATTTCTCAGGCATGTTAGGCCCACAACCTTCCTCCTGCTGCTTCAAGACCTTGCCAGGCAGTCCATATTGTTTGTCACAGTCTCAGTAGACAATCCTAATCCATTTCCCTGTAGAAAAGTAACAGCTACCCCTTCATCTCTTTGAGATGAGCCATCCCTAACGAGAGACTTTTTAATGAGAGACTTTTCATCTCCTGTCGGCTTTCCCCCAATATTCAGTTTAAAAACTGCTCTGCTACCTTTTTGATTTTAAACAGCAGCAGCCTGGTTCCTTCTTAGGACAAGTGGAGACCATCTCTTTTGTACAGCTCCCTTTTGTTCCCAAAAAGCATCCCAGTGCCTAAAAAACCTTGAACCCTTCCTCCCTATACCACCATCTCATCCATGCATTGAGACTCCTGATTTGTGCCTGTCTCTCCAGTCCTGCATGTGGAACAGGTAGCTCTTCTGAGAGGGCTACCTTGGAGGTCCTGGCCTTGAGTTTCCTGCCTAGCAGCCAAAATTTTTCCCCCAGGACCTCATGACTTCTGAGGGCACATTCCCCTTATCCTCAGCATGGTGCCTTGTTTCCTCTCAACTCTCATGCTCCATGACAGCATCAGGGCTGTCATTTTCAGAGTGGGACGTATCTAACAAGTCTCCAAGAGTCTTATCCATGCACCTGACTGTCTCTACTTCTCCAGGTCAGCCACCTTGGCCTCAAGGGTGCAAAGTCATTTCGTGAGAACCAGGAGCTCCTTGCACCGGGCACACACCCAAGACTTCTGTCCAGTGGACAGATAGTCGTCCATGTGATACTCCATGCAAAACACTGGACAGCCCCCAACCACCTGCTGGCCTTCTGCCTTCATAATTGCTTAAAAATAATTATATATAATCCCCCTTTTAATACCCTTTGCATTTATGTGGCTCTCCTTGTGGAAAGTCTGCTTGCCTTACTGGGAACACAAGGAGACTAGGGCCCTGGCTTCTTGGTCCTTCCTGGGCTTCTTACAGAGCCCCTAGGCTAAGAGCTACAGTCCAAGAGCCCTTCAGCTCATGCCTCTGGCAAGGTGCAGCCTTAAATAGAAGCTTCACCCAGCAGAGGGCAGGTCCAGCAGCTATTCAAGTTACACCCAGGCAATCCAATTACAGTCAAACAAATCACCCTTTCTCACCCTTTCTCAAACAGCCAGGACTCTGCAACAACATAAAACTCACTCACACACTCCCAAACACTTTCCTCCCATACAGTACCCTCAGCTAAATCTCCTCAGCTGAAAGCAAATAAAAAACACTCGCCCCTCCAGCAGCTCTGCCTCCTGCTGCTTTTCGGAGCGCAGAATCAAACCCTACTTGATCAGATGCATTGTGTATCCAAAGCAGCATTGTTTGCTGTATGGAGAAAATCCACTGCTTTCACTGATTTGCTGTCATACCTAGATTTGGAAAGCTAACATATGGAACAGTTTCCTTCTTACACATGTGTACACATAAATTCTGGTATTCTGTTCAGAAAACATGCTCTCACATTTGATAGGATTGTTCAGTTAATGCTGAATAATGGACACTAGATGGAGACAGGCACTTCTTCATTGTACTGGAACTGTGAATTGTGAAGTGAAGCTTTCTATTAAATAAACAATGTTTGCTAATAGGCTGTTGAATGTTCTGAATCAGCAGGAGAACTAATCATGGGAGAGATTTCACTCCTACTTCATTTATGATCTGAGGCATATTCATGTGCACGTTAGTTTACTGGCAACATTACTTTTGGGAGATCATATGAATCAGAACATTACATGGTAAACAAACACAGAAAAGTTTAATTTATATCTCCCTGTTTATCTTCTGGGCTCCCCCCCCGCCCCCGCACCCTTACTGAATTGAGGATAGTTGGCTATCATTGTTTTTACACTGATCCATGCAGTGTAGCTAAAAGCAGTTTGGTAGAAAAAAATGCTGGAGTCATGTGACATTCAATTCAGATTATAGCAAAAAAGGTATTCACCTCCCCCTCTGCCTGAATATATATAATTTGTATCCCTCTGTTATAATTTACTTCAAGATATGGCAGGTTACTAAAATCCAGTCTGTCCATGTATGCAACTAGCCAGAAATGAATATTTTTCTAGTGGCATCCATAAGAACATAAAAAGAGTCCTTCTAGATCAGACCAATAGTCCATCTAGTCCAGCATCCTGTCTCACACAGTGGCCAACCAGTTCCTCTGGATGGCCGATGACAGGGCACAGAGGCTAAGGCCTTCCCCTG
>NW_015188757.1:0-2672 GCF_001447785.1 Gekko japonicus
TACTGTTGTAGAGATATATGCACTATAATTTAAAATATTGAAGAATCAAGGTTGTCATAGTTATAATTTCACAGTGTTTGTATTTTTTCTTTATTATACCGTAGCATTGTACCCCACCGAGTTTCCTCCCCTCCCAAAACCCCACCCTCCCCAGGCTCCACCTCCAAAATCTCCGGGCATTTCTCAGCTCAGAGTTGGCAACTGTACTGGCAGCGCCTGGGCCCAGGACTGAATGGACGAACCTTGTCTAAGATGACAAAATGTCTTGAAGAGGCCCTGCACTTAAACACAATCCCTAATTTCCCCTAAAGATGTAGGGGTCTCAGCCTCCAGGTGTGGCCTGGAGACCTCCCGCTTTTACCACTGATCTCCAGCTGACAGAGATCAGCTCCCCTGGAGAAAATGGCTGCTTTGAAGGGGGGACTCTGTGGCACTGGACCATGCTGTGGCCCCTCCCCTCCCCAAACCCCGCCCTCTCCTGGCTCCACCCCCAAGGTCTCCAGGTATTTTCCAACCCAGACCTGGCAACCCTATAAAGATGGCCCTATTAAAAGGTGTTTTCCCCTTGACGAAACCTGTGAGCAATGTTGGACATAGTCTATCGCTCTTGAGAGTCCCTTGGACTGCAAGAAGATCAAATCAGTCAATCCTAAAAGAAGTCAACCCTGACTGTTCCCTGGAAGGTCAGATAATGAAACTGAAGCTCAAATACTTTGGCCACCCAATGAGAAGGGAGCACTCACTGGAGAAGATCCTGATGCTGGGAAAGATTGAAGGTCAAAGAAGACGGGGACGGCAAAGGATGAGATGGTTAGACAGTGTCATAGATGCAACGAACATGAAGTTGAGCAAACTTCAGAGGATGGCGGAAGACCGGAAGGCCTGGCGGGATCTGGTCCATGGGGTTGCGAAGAGTCGGACTCGACTGTGCGACTGAACAACAACAAATCGCTGATGCTCCTCCATGATCAGATGTTTGTTTTGGGTCAGCTCAGGTTAATCTAAAAGCAAAAGCTGCAGGAGTGCATAATGCAGAACGTGCCCGAAACAAGAACGTAGCCACTCACTTCCGCCTGATGCGCCGTGACTTACAAAGGCATTAGCTGCTGCAAAGTTGAAGCTTTTATGCTAATTATTCAATATATAAGTGCTCAAATGGGACACCGTTTGTATAGCTAAAAGCTTCATTGCACCTTGAACTAGTTCCAGTCTGTTCTTCTTGTGAAATGGGCTCCTAATTCACATACTCGTTCCGATGCAATCTCGACAACCTTTGTTAACCAAAGCGAATAGTGTCTTAATTGAAATCATCTTTTAGGTTTGTGGAAGTAGTCTTTTTTTTTTCCAAAAAAAATTTTTTTTGTCCCCGTTGGAACAAATTGAGTTTTAGAAGTAGTGGTTTAAAGACAAGAGTTAATCAAGCATACCAAGGGTGGTCCATGGATTTTCTTTTTAAATTTTATTTTGTAGACCATAGCTACAACCTATTGTGAATTGTTCTTCCTTGTAGGACTGTTGTACACTGCTCTGAACCCAGCTTGTCAGGGGAGGGCGGTTGAAAAATGTAATTAATAAATAAATATGAGGAGGAGGAGGAGATTGGGTTTATATACCCTGCCCTTCACTACCTGAAGGAGTCTTGGAGTGGCTTACAATCTCCTTTCCCTTTCCCTCCCCACAACAGACACCCTGTAAAGGAAGTGGGGCTGAGAGAGCTCTTTCAAGAACAACTCTGAAAGAACTGGTAACTGACCCGAGGTCACACCAGCAGCTGCATGTGGAGGAGTGGGGAATCAAACCCGGCTCTCCCAGATTAGAGTCCACACACCTAACCACTACGCCAAACTGACTCTCTAAAAATATTTATAACACTGTGGGGGGGGGGGAACAAGCAAAAAGAGAACATTACAATGCATTGTATAATCATGGCTGTATAACAGGGTTGCCGTATTTTGAAATGCAAAAAAGAGGACACATTTCCCAACTGACTACTTTAAGCAAGTGACCGATATGACAAATCTCATTATAAATACCCCTACAATTTAAGCTGTGATCATTGCTACTAACTAGGAATATTCCTAACCTTCCGACCCCCGAAAGAGGGCATTTTCATCAGGGTTTTAAAAATATCCTGAAAGAAGACAGACAGCAAAAAAAAAGAGGACATGTCCCCTAAAAAGTGGTTGTCTGGTAACCCTAGCGCAGTGGTGGCGAACCTATGGCACGGGTGCCAGAGGTAGCACTCAGAGCCCTCTCTGCGGGCACGCGTGCCATCACCCCAGCCAGGCCCAGACCATCATTAAAGTGTCAAATTCTCTGCCAAATAATTTTAAGTCAATGAAAGCATTTGGGATTGCTTTCCTTACTTTGTTTGGATCATCTTAGTTGTTTTTTCTAAAGTAAAACCTCAGTATTCAGGTTAAATTGCCATGTTGGCACTTTGCGATCAATAAGTGGGTTTTGGGTCGCAGTTTGGGCACTCGGTCTCTAAAAGGTTCGCCATCACTGCCCTAGCGTATAAGGAATGTTTAAATTTCACCGAAGAGCAGAAAAGCTGCAGATAGTTGCGGACGTTATATCCAAAGAGCTTCAATAGTTCTTTAAAAGAAAACAAGTTTCCAGTCCTGTAGAGGCAATGATTTAATTGGAAGTGTGAAGTAGGGTTGCCAGAC
>NW_015188758.1:0-2310 GCF_001447785.1 Gekko japonicus
CCAACTACAAACTTTGCATCCCTCCTTCTCAAGATACATCTGTCAAATGGAACAAATTAAGCCACGTTATGTAAATGTCACTGGCATACACAGCCGCAGGACTTGAGCTTTCTCTTGTGGCGATGTTACAAACATGGTTTCCGATCCCTGCGAGACTGCAACGTGGCCCCATGGCTACGGCTTTGCAGGATTGTGTAGTCCATCAGAGGGATGATAAATGTTCAATGAACTGCGATGCTTGGTGCTTAGAGTGCATAGTGTGTGGAGTCGTCTGATGCCTCAAAGCGATTCGATTGGCAGCGAATGACATATATGATCTGCGCCTGCTGCACGCTGTGTTTTGTGTGGCCTATCTTTGCATTTCATCCGGACGGGAGAGCCTCTTGGTGCTGTAGCCGTGCAACGCACAGAATTGCGATCTGGTTGCTGCAGTTCGTCTTTATCCTGCAACCCAAAATTAATGTCACCCCCTGATCTCTTGGACACTGGCAAGGAAAGGCAGACTGCGCCCTCTGCAGGACACAAACAAGAAGGCAGACACCCGTAGGAACTGCAGGGGTTCTCTGTGTTTTTCCTTCCTGTTGCTGTGATGTGACAGGAAAGCAAATTATGTGGCTGCTAATTCTCCTTTGACTGGAAGATATCTGATGGGAAATCTGTGATGGGAGATATTGTGTAGTGGGTTGCCGCATGGATGAACGATAGAGACTGGCGTAGTGCATAGCACGCTTTATTAGTACACAACAAGAACAGGGAACAACGGCCGGCAGGCCAACTATATACACACCCCGGGGACACTCCCCTGGGTCCCATTGGCGGGTTTAAATCTCCCGCCACGGTCCCATTGGTTCCCCAGTGGAGGGACTAGGATCCTAGTCCCTATTGTTATGCCGGGTTCAAGCTCAGGAGTGTACGCTGGCCCCTGGTGGCGGTCAGCGGACACAACAGGAGAGCTGAGCTGGGCAACCAAAGTGATTAGGGGGTTGGGGCACCTTCCCTAGGAGAACAGGCTGAAGAGTCTGGGACTTTTCGGTTTAGAAAAGAGATGACTGAGGCGGCGGGGGGGGAACAGGGATGTGATAGACGTTTATGAAATGATGATTGGGGTGGAGAGAGTTGGCAAAGAGAGCTTTTCCTCCCTCTCCCAAAAGACTGAAACTTGAGGGCATCTGATGAAACCGACGGGCAGTAGGTTCCAGACGGACAAAAGGAAATACTACTTTACACAGAAGGTGATTAAAATGTGGAATTTGCTGCCAGAGGATGTAGTGATGGCCACAGAAATAAACAGCTTTAAAGGGGGATTTGATAGATTCATGGAGGTTAAGTCTAACAATGTGGGGAACTTCCACATTCGGGAGAACCAAATCTGTGAATCCTGCAGCCAGGAGGCAACATCAGGGAGAGGTCTCGGCCTCTCTGCCCTGTTGTTGGCCCTCCAGAGCAACTGGTTAGCCACTGTGTGAGACAGGATGCTGGACTGGATGGAACCTCACTGGTCTGATCCAGCAGGGCTCTTCTGATGTTCTTATCAGGGGAAGGCCTCGGCCTCTCTGCCCTGTGGTTGGCCCTCCAGAGGAACTGGTTGAACCGCTGTGTGAGACCGGATGCTGGACTAGCTGGAACTATTGGTCTGATCCAGCAGGGCTCTTCTGATGTTCTTATCAGGGGAAGGCCTCGGCCTCTCTGCCCTGTGGTTGGCCCTCCAGAGGAACTGGTTGAACCGCTGTGTGAGACCGGATGCTGGACTAGCTGGAACTATTGGTCTGATCCAGCAGGGCTCTTCTGATGTCCTTATCAGGGGAAGGCCTTGGCCTCTCTGCCCTTTTGTTGGCCCTCCAGAGGAACTGGTTGAACCGCTGTGTGAGACCGGATGCTGGACTAGCTGGAACTATTGGTCTGATCCAGCAGGGCTCTTCTGATGTCCTTATCAGGGGAAGGCCTTGGCCTCTCTGCCCTTTTGTTGGCCCTCCAGAGGAACTGGCTGACCACTGTGTGAGACAGGAGGCTAGACTAGATGGACCACTGGTCTGATCCAGCAGAGCTCTTCTGATGTTCTTATATTTCTTGCATCTTGGACTAAGAACAAAGGACCAAAGTGTCTGTCCATTGATCAGCATCGTACAATCCAATGATCAAAGGGAGTGAAAGCAGCATGCAGTGTGGAGGGCACCATAAAATCCGATGCTAAAGGGAGTGAAAGCGGCATGCAATGCAGAGGGTGCCATAAAATCCGATGGTCAAAGGGAGTGAAAGCAGCACGTACGGTAAAGGTTACAATAAAACTTAGGTCCAGGACCTCCAAGGTAG
>NW_015188759.1:0-2326 GCF_001447785.1 Gekko japonicus
TTCATTCAGACCAAGGGCATCTCTTCCCTTGTGGGCATGTTTAAAAGATTGCCCCAACAATGACATGGTGAGAAATCTTGTTTGTTTATTCCCTGTGTTTTTTCAAGTGTTCCTTTCAGTGGGTTGGTGCATGAATACAGGATGATATCATGTGGAAACAGGAAAAAAGTGCAAGAGTTGGGTGGCTGAAATGTGAAAAATTCTCTGTGTGGAGACAGCACAGGTTGCAAACACCTGACCAACTGTGGTTAATCAGCTGCCAACTGAAAGCAGCGAACAGGTCCTGAGCTGAACCTGCAGGTTTTTGAGGGTCCCTATCCTCAGTGCCCTGACCTGGATAGGCCAGGGTAGCCCGATCTCGTCAGATCTCAGAAGCTAAGCAGGGTCAGCCCTGTTTAGTATTTGGATGGGAGGCCACCAAGGAAGTGCAGGGTTGCAGTACAAAGGCAGGCGATGACAAGCCACCTCTGAATATCTCTTGCCTTGAAAACCCCCAGGGTCACCATAAGTCAGCTGTGGCTTGATGGCAAAAAAACCCAAACCTCAATGCTGTCTCTCTGCATATAACTTCATGTGCTACCTACTGTCTGTTTCTCTGCTTGAAATAGCCCACTAGTCATTGACCAGAGCCCATGCTTTTTCTGTCATACCTCTCGCCCTATGGAAAAAGCTTCCTAACGAAGTGAGGGGTATATTGAATTGTTTAGGAGGTGCTAGAGGCCATCTTGTTTACCTGGGTTTCTAATGGGGCATTCACCTTTCAAATTCAGTGTTGCAGTGTGGAATGTAAAACCGTGGTATGTGGAAGTGCACCTTTGGATTGAAACCTGTGTGTATGTAGGGTATGGTTGCTGGATATGGTATCACGAGAGGAAGCCCAAGGAACTGGTAGCTTTTACTGGGCTGAAGCTGACAGTGCCTGGTAGCATGACAGCTAATGCCCTTTTGTCCTTTTTTCCTCTCCACTTCTGATCATGCATGGATGAAATATACCTAATAGTCAGGAAGGATTATTTTATAAGGACCATGGGGTTTACCATCAAGTTTAAGAGGAAAAATAAGATATATGTGTCTCAATAAAGATTTCCATTTATGCGCTCATAAAAGTTGGCTTTCTTCAAAATGTGCCCATTTTTAACTGGAATACTGAGCTACTAAATAATGACTGTATGAAAAACAAATAGACACTTAAAAGAGTGAATTGCACATTGAGAATTATGTAACAGCACATGGCAGAAACCTGACGGATGTTGCTGTGGTCAGTATTTCTTAACATGCTTGGAGTCCAGTGGTGAATGTAGCTCTGTAGACTCTGTAGCTAAAGGCCAAACATTAAACTCATTTCCATCATGTAAAGGATGGATTTAGTAAATTTCTGTGACATGTTGGGAAATGTTCATTTCCCCAAATCAAAAGCATTTTTTCCAGTAAACTTTAGGGTCAACAAATGTTTTTGCTCAATAAGCAAATTGCAGCTTTGCTTTCATCACTTATCAGCAAATCTTGATACGGTACTATGAGAGTGAGAAATGGCTAGAACTATGGAAATGTGAAATGCTTTTCAAGCTTTTCTTATTTTCAAGTGATATGATTTGTTTGTTGCAGTATTGTCTGCATGTGCAGCTCCAAAATGGGGCAGATAACTCCATGGAAGGGAACGCAGGAAGTCTTCTGCCACCCACGCCATGGTCCCGAGCTGATTCAGGCCCCTCAAGACTTTTAAAATATTGTCCCCCTGTCCTGACTTGTTAAATATCATAGCATGTAGTTTGGTTTGTAGAAGGAACTGGTTCAGTATCCCCCACCCCTTTATTTGATGGAATGCTGCAGTAGGCAAAATGCCTACCTACATGCTATATTAATGTGTATTTTGACCCCGAGACTAGATACATTGGGAATCTATCACAATCCTCCAACATGTTGTATAGAAAAATTGCTTTCTGCTTTCTATATCCACATGTCTTCTCCAGTTATGTCTTTTGATAACATGCTATGTCTTGTTTCCTGTTGCAAGCCAAATGGTGGGGGCCACATGGCCTCAATAGCCATGCCATAAACCCACATTCTTTCACACTTTCATGCCAAACGCCAGACCTCATGGCTACACTTTCTGGCCTACGTGCGACCAGTCACGTACAAAATGAAGTAGCTGGAGTTTGGGTCAGCTGACTGCAGGCAGGGTCTCCAAACTTCCAGCCAATCCCACAAACCTGATGTTAGCAACCATGGCAACCAACAATTGGGCACACCCATGCCCACTCACAATTGGCTAATAGCCACATGTAATTTGTGACTGAAATTGGACTATAATTGTTTGATTCCTATG
>NW_015188760.1:0-2394 GCF_001447785.1 Gekko japonicus
TCCTTCCTTTTGAGTAAATATGGTATCTGATGAAGTAAGCTCTGCCTTATGAAAACGGATGCTGAAATAAATTCTCTTTTACAGTCAGTTTATGGAGGTCTACTTCTTGGGATATTTGGTTCATCTAGCAGACTTTTGCCTAGTCACAGAAGCGTGTTCCTAAGTGCAGTAAATAAATCTCCCAAGAAGTATATTGCAAAAAAAACAAAAACAAAACCTTACATGTATTCCAGTAGATCCAGTTCACATTCAGGTTGCAGTCAAAAAGAGAGAGAGAACATTAATCTAAAGGGTACACTTCCCTGCCACCAATGGCCAGCTTGTCCGGCCTCATGTGTGTGGGAGTATGAGGGCATGGTCTCTACAGGAAAGACCTGCAGAGAAATGCATCTCCATGGAAGGCCATGTAAAGAGAGGGAGAGGACAAAGCGAGAGAGAAGAGGGGTCAGAGGGCAGCTCCCAGGTTAAGACAAAGAGTGGCATTCCATTCAAGGAGATAATACCTTAGAGTGATGTAGTGCCCCCCAATGTCTAGGCATGCTGACTCGCTCACTCCAACACTACTCAGAAGATTAGGGCTCTTCCATGGGGCTTAATCCCAGGAAAGTGTTCTCTAAGGTGCCTCTGGACCACAAGCACGGCATCTGTGCACTGTCCTGACAAGTGAACATAATAAATGAAAAAAAGGCTCCTGTTCCATTCCCAGCTTTCCCCAGACCAGACAGGCCAAAACTAAACAAGCACACGTTTAGAACAAAGTTTGAATCTAGTGGCACCTTTAAGACCAATGAAGTTTAATTCTGGGTGTAAGCTTTTGTGTGCATGCACACTTCTTCAGATACATTGAAACAGAAGACACCAACCATTACATATAAGTAGAGAGTGAGGAGGGTGTTGCCAGAAAGGGCCAATTAAAGTCAACATGCAGAAGTATCTGAGCAGTAAATATAGCTAAGTGGATAAAGCTGATTGGTAAAACCTGTGAATAGCATCAAATTAGCATGCAACATAATAAAGGAGTTTTACAATGTTTGTGAGAACTGAATGACATTAGCGTGTGTTGTGAGATAAGAAACCAATATCTCTGTTAAGTCCTCGTGGATCCATTGACTCGAGTTTTGTAGTAACTTGTAACTCAGCAATCTCTTTTTCTAGCCTGTTTCTGAAGTTCCTTTGTAATAAAACAGCTACTTTAAGGTCCTCCACTGAATGTCTTGGAAGGTTGAAGTGTTCTCCTATAGGTTTCTCAACCTTGTGATTCCTGATGTCAGATTTGTGTCCATTTATCCTTTGGCATAGGGTTTGGCCTGTTTGCCCTATGTAGAGAACTGAAGAACACTGTTGTCCTTTCATGGCATATACAATGTTAGAAGACGAGCAAGTGAATGAACCTGAGATGGTGTCGTTGATATTGTTAGGTCCAGTAACTGTGTTGTCTGGGTGTACATCATGGCAAAGTTGGCATCTGGGTTTATTCCAGGCTCTGGTACCAGTGTCTATGTTCAAATTAGATATTGTAACATTGTGGGTGAGAAGTTGTTTTAGATTGGGGGGCTGTCTGGCATAGAGTTGCCAGTTCTGGGTTGGAAGAGACCTGGAGATATGTGAAGTTGAACCTGGAGAGGGGTGTGTGTGCTTGGGGAGAGAAGGTATCTCAACAGGGTACGATGCCATAGAGTCCGCCCTCCAAAGAAGCCATTTCTCCAGGGGAACTGATCTCTGTTATCTGGAGATCAGTTGTAATAGCGGGAGATCTCCAGGCCCAATTGGAGGTTGGAAACCCTCAAACACGCGGCAGAATCCAGTGACAGAAGTCCGAGCTTTGGGGTGGATTGCGTCTCTCCATCCCTGTAAATAAGAGATTCAACCAGCAGGGAGACACGAGATTCTCAGCCAACTTTGTACCCCGCTGTGCTCATTTCCTTCTTGGCGGGAAGTTTCTTTGGATACGGAGGGGAGCATTTAGAAAACATTTGATTCGAAACATTTGTCTCTTTCCCCCTGAATGCAAGGGAGTTCTCACGGCAGCTTCCAACTATCCTAAAAAAATGCAATACCAGCCCGGATAAATAGGAACGAATAAAACCCTATTGTTCGCAGCGGAACAGCAGCAACAACCGCCAAATCAATCGGAGTCGATTGAAAAGCAGCGGAGAGCAAATTCAAACATCAACAAGAGCCTGGGGGAAAACTCTAAAAATGTTTACCTGGCACTTAAAGTTCAACTGAGTCGGCAAGGGGTGGATATGGGGATGCCAGAATCAATGCAGGGCCTGGGGATCCCCTGGAATTACAACTCGTCTCCAGACTACAGAGATCAGCTCCCCTGAAGAAAAGGGATGCTTTGGAAGGTGGATTCCAGGGTTCTTTTCCTAGCAGGAACTCCTTTGCATA
>NW_015188761.1:0-2858 GCF_001447785.1 Gekko japonicus
CCGGCCCGTGTGACCGGGGCCATAGATACCCTCTTCATTTGCTCATTAGATCTACTGGCTAAATTAAATCTACTAGTGTAGTCCATGGAAGTGATATTGTCTGTCTGTCTATTATCTATCCATACACACACACACACAGAGTCACATCCATTGACTACACATGAGAAACCCATGCCATAGTGCCTCTCCATATTAGCATTAATCCAGTTTCTGGAGAGCTGATACTGGCATGTGGATGAACTTGTCCCTCTTGTCCTTAGGCTCTCCATAGCCCCCCCCCCAGTGAAGGAGTAGCTGCATTGTCCCCCATGTTCAACAAATTTATAGTCCAATGGCACCTTTAAGACCAACAAAGGTTTATTCAAGGTATGAGCTTTCGTGTGCACGCACATTTGTATCAAGTATAAAACACGAGAGAGTAATGACCACTCCCCAGGATAGTCCAGGTTTAGCTGGGGAGGTGGAGATTAGCGGGTGGCGGTGAATGGTGGAGCTAGACAGCCTCTTTAAAAAGGGCTTCTGTAAGAGGCCAAAGGGGAAGGACGGGGACAGCTCTGGGCTTGGGAAGAGCTACTGTTCTGGGACAGAGAAGGAATCAGTTGGAGCAACCCCTTTCTGTTCCTATTCTGAGGCCTTGGGAGACCTGCCAGAGGGACCCAGCAGGCTAGTTTAGGGATACCAGACAGAGCTGGAGAGGGAAGAGTCTCAGAACCTCCAGTAAGGATACCATATTCCCTTCCCCTTCCAGCAGAACTCACTGCGTGTTCTGGAATCCTCCCTGTGAGCCACTATGCAAACAACAGCTGGTTTTGGAAACTTTGTCACTAAGGACGTTTACCCAGCTTAATAAAAGTGGGCATCATCAATTCCCTTCTACCCACCTGCACTTTGGCCAGCTCGTTGGAAAACGTATCCATTCCAATGGCTTGCAGAATTAGCACCTAAAAGTTGAGTGCCATTTCGTATGTCTGAGGTTGGCAATATTTGGGTCCCGTTGTCCATATTTAGTTAGGCTTATGTATGACTTATGTACATTTGCCAATGCTTTCTGAGAAAGTGGAATATATCATGACTTCAAGGGTGAATTTTGCGATCTGTTGCCAACTGTGACAATGCATGAACTGTGACAATGCATGAATTCCTTGAAGGCTGGCTAAGGGGCTTCTTAATTATGACTAAGAAAAACATTCAAAGAGTGCTCTGTAAATTTCCTACACAACTGCTCTTTGAAAAGAAAAGGAAACCACACACAAACAACAGGGAGGGTTAATAAGAGCGTGTGAGGAAACACTAAGCAAAAGAAAAAAAGTCTTCATCTGCTTCCAGAAGACAGCAAAAGAAAGAGACAGACATATCCCCCTGAACCAGAGCTTTGGTCCTTCATGCTCAGCATTGTCTATTCAGACTAGCAGCATCTCTCCAGGGTCTCAGGCTGAGGTCTTTCACATCATCTACTACCTGGTACTTCTAACTGGAGATACCAGGGATTGAACCTCAGACCTTCTGCATGCCAAACAGATGCTCTCCCACTAAGCCACATCCTGTCCCAGGTCCAAAGAGGAGGATGGAGCACCAAAGGATGAAGACCTGAGGGACAAAGAGGTGTGGACTGTATTATGAGAATAAATGCATCTAGCAACTGAACTGAGCAGTAAGCAGTCTTCTGTCCAAACCATAATTACAGATTATGAGCTGCAGCATCCTCAAATATTTCAAACATGTTTGCTTTTGTCACGTTTTCAGTTGGAAAATAATTCACTGCCACAGGAAGTGGTGGCGGCTACAAGCATGGATGGCTTCAAAAGGGAATTAGATAAGCATATGGAGCAGAGGTCCATCAGTGGCTATTAGCCACAAGGTATAGATAGGGGCTCTGGGGCAAGTGATGCTCTGTCTTCTTGGTGCTTGGGGGGGGGGGTCAACAGTGGGAGGGCTTCTAGTGTCCTGGCCCCACTGGTGGACCTCCTGATGGCACCTGGTATTTCTGGCCACTGTGTGACACAGAGTGTTGGACTGGATGGGCCTTTGGCCTGATCCAACATTGGCATCTCTTATGTTCTTATGTTCACATGGTTCAGTCTCTCCTGTTGACATCTGCACAACTTTATCTGGACCATGCCATCTGTCCATATGTATGTTTGAGAGAGTGAGAGAGTAGCCCAGAGTAGCCTGAGCTCATCACAGCTTGGAAGCTAAGTGGGAACAGCCATGGTTAGTACTTGGATGGGAGACCACCAAAGAAGTCCAGGGTTGCTTTCCAGAGGAAGGCAACGGCAAACCACCTCTTAATGTCTCTTGCCTTGAAAACCCCATGAGAGGTCACCATGAGTCTGCACTTAATTATTTTGATATATGTCAGTGGACATTAAAAAATAATGTCATAGACTTGACAGCACATAATTTTAATATATCTCACAGCGATGTCAACAAATAGGCACATTCACACACTGTTGATGGCGTTGAGAATAGATCTAGGCATTTTAGGAGGACGTTTTATGGCATATCAAAGTAATTACTAATGTAGAGGTTCCCTTCCGACAGGAGATATTATTTCTAGTTTATTGGCCTGAAAACATGGAAACCTACCACTTCAAAGTTACCATAGATACTATGCTTTTAGCAGCTAAAACAGCCATTGCCTCCTGTTGGAAGGATGCCAAACCACCCATCATAAAGGTATGGTTTTGGGAACATTACCTTATGGATTATGTTACCCACAAACTAAACCTCTCCCTAAATAAACCCAATTGATCTTATTTCAATAGGAAATGGCACCAGCTCTTGGATTTCCTTTCGCAGAACCAATTCTTATCTACTGAATGGTCCCAACTACAATAATGGATGTGATGTCAAACTTT
>NW_015188762.1:0-2956 GCF_001447785.1 Gekko japonicus
TCCATCCCCAAATATCCAGAAGTTTCTCATCCTGTATCTGGCAAACGCCTACCCCTCATTCCCTGCCAGTGGCCATGGGGGACCCGACAGCCATAGTGCAGTCTCATTCACAGGTCACCTTGTGAGTCTCCTGGTTGAAGTGAGATCTGAACCAGGGACTTTGTAGCTCACCCTCATAGCCAATACTCTCCTACCAACTGTTGCTTCTGGCCTAGGCCATAATTTCATTAAAGATCAAATACTTTGTCACCCAGGCGTCATTTCGTAGGAAACGGGGAACTCATTAGCATAACTCATTAGCATACACCACACCCGCTGACATCAGGGGCCCGGCGGTGGACCTGCAAGGCCAGCGGGAGTGCGAGGAAGCCCCGCCAAGGCCCTCCCTGGTCCCAGGCAGGCAGGGGTGGGGAGAGGCGGGGAGGAAGCAACTTACCCTCCCTCTTCTCCTGCCTCCTCCTGGCTGAATGAGGGCTGGAAGCGGGGCGGCCGGAAGCAGGGGGTGGGGCTTCATTGTGTGCCTCGCCCCCCCGCACCTCACCCAGGGGAACTGTGATCCCCCGCGTTACTCCCCGAAATGACCTCTGTTGGCCACCCAATGAGAAGGGAGCACTCACTGGAGAAGAAGACCCTGATGCTGGGAAAGATTGAAGGTCAAAGAAGACGGGGACGGCAAAGGATGAGACCGTTAGACTGTGTCATCGATGCAACGAACATGAAATTGAGCAAGTCCATGGGGTCGCGAGTCGGACTTGCCTGTGCGACTGAACAACAAAAAAACCATAAAACATTTAAGCAAGATGTCATTGAAAGCAAGACATAAATTGGATTGCCCCTTTGCCAGCCGATCTGTCAATGTAGGGATTTGGTTTTTTTCCACAATACAATCTAACAATGACCTGCTAACGTGTGGGATAACAGTTGTAGGTCACCCAGAGAGAGCTGATTGGCTGGGTGACCATTTGAACCCATTTCTGCAACTCCAAGGTGACTCTCTTTCCACTGGCCAAAAACCACACATTGCCTGAGATACATGTCAGGTCTGAGTTCCTCAACATGCTGCCAGTGCATGTGGAGATCCACAGTGGGGCAAATACAGCCCCATGGCCATTTCAGTTTGTGGAAACGGTGTGGGACGGAAGGCTCCTGAGCTGAATAAGGCCTTAGTATGTGTAGGAGCTGCGGTGGCTCAAGCGGTGAAGACGCTGAACTGCAGGCTGTGGAAGGTCGGTAGTTCAGCAGTTCGAGACCCGGGTGTGCTGCATGACGGTGTGAGCTCCCGTCTCTAGTTCCAGCTCCTGCCAACCTAGCAGTTCGAATGCAAGAAATTGCAAGTAGATAAATAGGTACCGCTTCAGTGGGAAGGGAACAGCGTTCCGTGCGCCTTGGTGTTTAGTCATGCCGGCCACATGACCACGGAAACATCTTCGGACAGCGCTGGCTCTTCGGTTCTGAAACGGAGATGAGAACCGCAACCCTAGAGTTGGATTCGACTAGCTTTCAAGCAAGGGAACCTTTACCTTTTTATGAGTAGGAAAGTTAGTTCCCCATCATCATGTCTGGCTCCAAAAAGGAGATTCCTGAGTTGGATGTCACAGGTAACTCATGTCACAGGTAACTTGTGCTCGACTTGTGTCACATGTAGCCTGTAGTTTGGGTCCTATTTTTTCTATTTATTTATTTCATTTACTTGATATCCGTCTCTCTCACTGAGACTCAAGGTGGACTACACAGTGTAAATCCATGTAATCGGTAGAATGAGGCATTTGATAAACAATGTAACAGAACTAAAGGTAAAGGTCTCCCTTGCTCGAAAGCCAGTCGAATCCAACTCTAGGGTTGCGGTTCTCATCTCCGTTTCCAAGCCGAAAAGCCAGCGCTGTCCGAAGACATTTGCATGCTCATGTGGCCAACATGACTAAACACCAAGGTGCACGGAACGCTGTTCCCTTCCCACCGAAGTGGTACCTATTTATCTACTTGCAATTTCTTGCTTACGAACAGCTAGGTTGACAGGAGCTGGAACTAGAGACGGGAGCTCACTCCGTCATGCGGCACACTCGGGGCTCGAACTGCTGAACGACCGGCCTTCCACAGCCTGCAGTTCAGCGTCTTAACCACTTGAGCCACCGCACTATTATGGAAATACAAAACAAACTATAAAATATTAAACATAAATTACACAATGCAGAAAATGGTATGAGACACGTATGAAAGGATGCAGAGAGAACAAGGTAATACTATAAGATTATCCATATTATATGCAGTGGTGAAATACAATGCTAGGGCTGTTAATGATGGGACATTTTGGAGATCATTAATTCATAAACTCACAGTAAGTTGGAAGCTCACATGCGCAGACACGCACTGAGTTCCCATTTCTGTTCCCTTTTTGAAAGTGACTCCTTGAACCACTTCACTATAACATAGTTCGACTACCTTTATAGAAATGATCTCCTGAACAGAGCTGGGTTGTACACAGTACTAACCATGTTAAAAGTAACCTGATTGAAAAGTAGGTGAGATGGAGCACTTCTAAATCTATGTACACCTTGAAACAGCAGTCAGGGCCCTGATTCAGGTCAGGAATATGCAGAGGAGGGGTTTTAACCCTTTCCTATATACTTTTGCTAACTGAAAATAGGATTCCCACCTACCCCACCAGCTGTCACTAGCCCTTCACAGGAAAGAAGACTGGCACAAGCCTTTCCCCCTTTAAACGGCTAATAACTGCGAACAGTTATTGCTTTAACAATCTGATTATTGTTTCTAACTTGTTGTAAACGTCTTCGGACAGCGCTGGCTCTTCGGCTTGGAAGTGGAGATGAGCACCGCACGCTAGAGTCGGATTCGACTGGCTTTCGAGCAAGGGAAACCTTTACCTTTACCCCGCTCTGAACCTTGCCACGCAAGAACCTGCGATCTAGAAGTCCAACAAACAAACAAACAAACAAAC
>NW_015188763.1:0-2950 GCF_001447785.1 Gekko japonicus
GCCCATGTAATGACCATTTGGGCTGTCCCGCTTTGTCGCAGGTGCCGAGCAGATCCCTTCATCTTCTCCTCTTCCAGGAAGTGACCCAGAATTGGACCTGACATCTCTATCCATATGGGTCACCTTCAACAGCTGCACAGTCCAGATGTCCAGCTGCTGACGTTCCATTCCATCACTCGCATTTTTGACAGGATGTATGCCTGGCCGCAGTACAGGATTGAACTCCGTTCGGGACTACATTGCCTTTTGTAGTCAGCTCGTTTCTTTTCCATGGAGCCGATGTCCAAATGCCTGGCACAGCCAATTCTGCAAATGGTTTATTTTAATAACAGAAGAAAACAATGACTTCCCCCCCTGCAAATTTGTGAAATGCAATTTTAAAATACTGTTTTCGAGGAATTTTAGTGTACAAAACAGCCCTGACCTGAATGGCCCCGGCTAGTCCGATCTCGTCAGATCTCAGAAGCTAAGCAGGGTTAGCCCTGGTGAGTACTTGGATGGGAGACCACCAAGGAAGACCAGCGTAGTGACTTGGAGGCAGGCAATGGCAAACCACCTCCAACCTGACCTGGATGGCCCAGGCTAGCCTGATCTTCTCAGATGTCAGAAGCTAAGCAGGGCTGGCCCTGGTGAGTACTTGGGTGGGAGACCACCAAGGAAGACCAGCGTGGTGACTTGGAGGCAGGCAATGGCAAACCACCTCCAACCTGACCTGGATGGCCTGGGCTAGCTTGGTCTTCTTAGATCTCAGAAGCTAAGCAGGGCCAGCCCTGGTGAGTACTTGGATGGGAGACCACCAAGTAAGACCAGCGTGGTGACATGGAGGCAGGCAATGGCAAACCACCTCCACCCTGACCTGGATGGCCCGGGCTAGCCTGATGTTGTCAGAACTCGGAGGCTAAGCAGGGTTGGTCCCGGTTAGTCCTTGGATGGGAGACCACCAAGAAAGACCAATGTGGTGGCAAGGAGGCAGGAGATGGCAAACCACCTCCACCCTGACCTGGATGGCCCGGGCTAGTCTGATCTTCGTAGATCTCAGAAGCTAAGCAGGGTCGGCCCTGGTTAGTCCTTTGATGGGAGGCCACCAAGGAAGTCCAGGGTTGCAGTGCAGAGGCAGGCAATGGCAAACCACCTCCAACCTGACCTAGATGGCCCGGGCTAGCCTGATGTTGTCAGAACTCGGAGGCTAAGCAGGGTTGATGCCGGTTAGTCCTTTGATGGGAGGCCACCAAGGAAGTCCAGGGTTGCAATGCAGAGGCAGGCGATGGCAAACCACCTCTGTTTGCCTTTTGTCTTGAAAACCCCATGGGGTCACCATCTGTCGGTTGTGACTCTATGGCACTTTCCACCACCTCCAGTGTATGAAACAATGACTTGTGGGTGAGCCAAAATTTATCCTAAAAATGTCAGTTCGTAACGTTTATCTGCACAGCAGAAAGGAAACCTCTATAATTGGAGTCCTAAACATACACGCACACCCATTATTTCTTCAAAAGAAGCTCGAAATAGGCCAAGGCAGGGGTCATTTCCTGCAGGAGCGCACAGGAACGGAGCTCCGGCAGTAAAGAGCCCAGGGGGCGGGCACATGCAACAAGCCCCGCCCCCTGCTCCCAGCAGCCCTCAGTCAGAGCAAGAAGCAGCCAGGTAAGTTGCAGAACTCCCCTGGTCCAAGACAGTCCAGCGGCACCTTTAAGACCAAGTTTTATTCAGGTACAAGCTCTCCCTCCTCTGCGAGGACAGATCTGTATGTTCCCCCCCCCCACCACGTCCCTCCCCCAATAGCTAGCAATCCAAAACAGTCCAGTGGAGTCTGAACGGTGGGTGTTGCCTTCTGACACACTTCCAGTGATGTCAGGGGGTGTGGCACATGCAAATAAGTTATGCTAATGAGCTCCTGCACTTCTTTTTCTACAAAATGTCATCCAGCAGCTGCAAGTGGAGGAGTGGGGAATCAAACCTGGTTCTCCCAGATTAGAGTCCGCACACTTAACCACTACACCAAACTGGAGTAAGTGCAAAGCCAAGCTGGAGTAAAAACTTGGTTTAGAAAAGCCCCCAGTCCCTGACTGCATCGACGAATAACTGGCTTTTGCGCAATCGTAGTGCTATAGTGATAATTTTCACACCCTGAGCAGTGATGATCGGATGCCTGCTGGGTTGGCTTGCTTCCAGTTTGGTGTCGTGGTTAAGTGCGCGGACTCTAATCTGGGAGAACTGGTTTTGATTCCCCACCCCTCCACTTGCAGCTGCTGGATGACCTTGGGCAAGCCAGAGTTCTGGCACAGCTGTTCTTGAAACAGCAGGTCTTGGAAGAGCTCTCTCAGCCCCACCTACCTCACAGGGTGTCTGTTGTGGAGAGGGGAAGGGAAAGGAGTTTGTAAGCCGCTCTGAGACTCCAAGTGAAGGGCAGGGTATAAATCCAATCTCTTCTTCTTCTGTTCACCAGTTGCAAACAGAGACTTGGGTTTCTTGACGATCAGTTTGGTAGTCTGTCGATCTGTTCAGCAGTGTTTGGCAGGTTGTTTCATCCCCCCCCCCAGGGAAATTGGCATTTTGCATATGTGCACTGAATGCCGTGTTTCAATAAAACCCTATCCGGTGGTGTTCATCTAAGACATCCTTAGTGACGCTAATAGCTTCCAATCAGTTTAAATCTGCAGCATCTTTGTGCATACGCGGTTGGGGGAAAACCCAATAGAGGCCGGATCGGCAGGCGTTGTTGGCTGCTCAGCGTGAATCGAAAAGAACAAGCAATTGGCTCACATCTGATCACAGCCTGTGAATTATTGGAATATTTGGTTAATATAGCAGAGTTTTTGCCCAGTCATAGAAGCATGATATGGAATGCAGTAAATAACTCTCCCAAGAAGTATATTGCAAAAAAAGGGTAAACTTACATTGATTCGATAAGAACATAAGACCATTAGAGATGCCAATGTTGGATCAGGCC
>NW_015188764.1:0-2291 GCF_001447785.1 Gekko japonicus
GCTTTGGAGAGTGGACTAGGGGACCAGGTCTCTCGCTATAGTGGGAGACCTTTCACCCTCACCCCAGTCCCCCACTGCAGCCTGGTGCAACAATGGGAGAAATTGGGCTCAAAAAGAGATATTGTGGCAATGCTGTGATGTCACTTCTGGTTGCACAAGTGGAAGTGATGCCAGGTGTCTCTGGGACTCTCTACCAATTCCCAAAAATTCTACATTAAAGCTATAGAATTTGGCAGAATTTCTAGTATGTCTCAGTGATGTATGATGCTATGTAACTGGAAGTGACATTGCAGTGTCACGTCCCAAAACTCCTGGGGGTCCCTAGGGTGGAGTCTACAATATACCATGGAGTCTAGAAGAAAAAGTCTGGATCCAAGTCAATGTTGATAACACTTAATGCTATCCCAAGGTCTGTGTGAGAAAAGTGTCACTGAGATGGATGGGCTGAACATCGTTAACAGTATATACAGTAGTTTTAACTCGGAGCTATCGCTGACAACCAGTGGTGTTTTGCCACTTTCTTGTTGGGGTATGACTTGTAGAAAGCTACTTATGTGTACTAGCCTGGGCTTGTCAGTACTTATTCACTTCCTTGGGAAGGTATTGCAAATGTAAGAATACCTCTGGAGATTTTGACATCAACAACAGCATTCTGAGAGATGAACATGTTCTCTTAGTCTTTCCTGAATGTTGCCATTTTTATGTCAGATCTGTGTCCTTTTATTCTTTTATGTAGAGTATGACCTTTTGTCCTATGTAGACAGCAGGAGAATATCTATGCAAATCCTGCAGGTGTGAGGAAATGAAATGCTGTTGTATGATGACAGGTGTGTTGGCTGTCAACAGTGGACCATGTGGTGTGGTCTGAATGGTAGACAGAAGTACATTGAAGGGAGTTAGCTTATTTTTTTACAAGGCTGCCATCTGGCAGGAGACTCACCATTTGGGGGAGGGCTTGCCGGTGACATAGTACCGTCACCAGCAACGCAATGACATCACTTCTTGCACAACCAAACGTGACATCATTGCATCTCTAGCAATGCAATGGTGTCGCTTCCACTCATGGCCAAAAGTGACATTATTGTATCACCAGTAATGCCAATTGACTCCCCCCACCCCCCGGTCTTCTCCCTGCCACTGCCCGGCACCTGTAGTTTTGAAGGTTTCATAGTATTATTGGATTGATTTTATTGGGTTTTGCTATTTAAAACTATTTGATGTGTGATGTACACCAGATGAAGTGAGCTCTGACACACGAATGCTTATGGTGGAACAAATTTGGTTCACCTTTAGGGTGACATTGGGCTCCTGTTTTATTGTGGCTGCGTTATGGTTATGAGAAACCTTGAATCCTGTTTTAGGAGAAAGGGAGCCTATAAATGCTAAAATATTTTTTTTATTTATTTATCTAACTTATCCCATTTATGTCCAATAGACAAGGCAATGGAGTGATGTGAACACTTTCCCATTTTATATAACAGCAAAGTTAAAAGATACCCAGTGACAGTGAGCATATATTATCAGTATACACTTAATTTATATAGGCCCCGTTCACACGGAGCAGTTGCCGCACTAAAGATATGGATGATAGGCGGATTTTCCAAGCGCAATCACACCGCAACATCTGGGAAGCATAGTGCTCCCGTGGCTAACCCGTGGCTTTCTGCTGAAGATGCGGAGTAAAAAACTAGTACTTACGAGGTACTGGTTTCCGAAAACTGCGGGGCAAGGGTGGGCGTCTGATCGCGTTTCCGGTGGAATTTCATGGCATCCTGTGCCCGCCGATGTTCCATCGCAAACAAGGGTGTGTTTTTTCCCAAGTCTCCGCAAGATGCGCAAAAGCGCCCAACGGTGCATGCGCACAAAGAGCGATTGCTGGTGTGATCGCGCCACACTGCTTCTTTGCTGCGCTGCAGGATAGCCGTGTGATCGGCACCTCACCCACTAACCATGGGACCTCGACGGGACGTGTGATCGGGCGGCCGCACGTTATTTTACTCCAGGGCAAACAGCCACGCTTCCCCCCCGCATTTTCCGGCCTGTGTGACCGGGACCATAGTATATCAATGATTGTGGCAGCTAATTGCCAAATTAGATGTGAACAGGCAAAGATGAATTCCTAAAGAAAGGCAAGTCAAAAATCATGAAACAAAGCGCCATTCATGACAGTTAGCTAAGAAGACCATGGTAAACATCCCCTTACAGAGTGTGTTCATGACTTACTGGGTGCGTTCGTACGGGGCATTTACAACGGTGTAGGTACCGGTTGGAATTGGTGTACTTACCGGCGT
>NW_015188765.1:0-2329 GCF_001447785.1 Gekko japonicus
ACATGGTTATATACTAGGGTTGCCAAATCAAAGTGCGGCTGGGAGCGAGGGGCTCCTGGCCGGCATCCTTTGTGTGCGTGTGCGCGAAGCGCGCGCACGCACCGCATGCACATCACGCGGAAGTGATGTAATCACGCAGGGCACGCTGGGGGCGGGGCCACAGCCATACAAGGGAAAACCATAGAGTTTTCCCTTGTATGGCCATGTCCCCGCCCCCAGCATGCCCAGTGTGCCCGCGTCACTTCCGGGTGACGCGCATGTCGGGGAGGAGTTCCCCCTGGGGCTCCGCGTGATGCATGCCAGGGCGTGGTTCCCCCCAGGGCCCGATTTCGCCGCGGCGGAAATCGGGCCTCCAAAGCAGGGTTTTCCCCGCCCCCCGGCCCGATTTGGCAGCCCTATTATATACACGGATTGTATTAAACAAAAAATCCCAAACCATCTTTGTGAAGAAGCCTTGGGCGAAACGTGGTTTATCATAAACTAGCTCACTCGTAAAGAAGAATATTGGAGGAACCTTCATGATTTTGTCCACCAGCCTCCAGTTAATTCTGAAACCCTTTGTGGGACTATTTAAATTCTGAAGACTGTGTTCGATGTTATTGGAGTTCTGGTGTATGAGTTGGTAAGAGAGTGGACACTGTCCCAAATTTCTTAAAATACCCGTGTCTTTTGGATGTACAACATAACTTTCTTGAATCTCATCATAGTATTTGAACTGTATTGGACTGAGTCCTCTATCTTATATTTTGATATCATTGTTTAGAATTTGTACTGATTTTTTTGTTGAACACAGTGGAACAGGCTTCCTCGGGAGGTGGTGGGTTCTCATTCTTTGGAGGTTTTCAAACAGAGGCTGGATGGTCATCTGACAGCAGTGCTGATTCTGTGAGCTTAGGCAGATCACGAGAGGGAGGGCAGGAAGGGTTGCCTCAGTGCTTAGTTCTTGTGGCCTTTCCTTACATGCCCAGGGAAATGCTGATTGCCACATTGGGGTCAGGAAGCAATTTTTCCCCTGGCAAGTTTAGCCAGGGATCCTGGTTTGTCTGTTTTTTGTCATCTTATGGGTGTGGAACAGCAGTTACTGCGGGTGTGGAGGGGGAGGTATTTGTGAATTTCCTGCATTATGCAGGGGGTTGGAGTAGATGACCCTGGAGTAGCATTGGAGGAATGGCTTCTGAACATAGATTGTACATCCCCATTTAACATACACAAGCCTTTCCTCATAGGGAAGACGCTCCAACCCTCCTAATCTTCTCGATCTGGATTTGAATGGGACAGACGGGTATACCAAACCTCATAGGCACCAATTTTGGCCTTGTCGTTCATTTAGGGAAAAATTAATCAATGGCTGTGGTCACACGGAGAATTAGCCACGCTACAGAGACGGAAGATAGGCGGATTTTCCGGGCGCGATCAAACCACAATATCTGGGAAGCGTAGAGCTCCCGTGGCTCACCCGAGGCTTCCCGCCGAAGATCTGGGGCAAAAAAATAGCACCTCCGAGGTACTAGTTTCCAGAAACCACGGGGCAAGGGCGGGCGTCTGATCGCGTTTCCGGTGGCATCTGGCACCTGGACATGTCCCCTCACAAACAGGTCATTTTTTTCCCCAAGGCTCCACGGATGTGCACAAGCACCCAATGGAGCATGTGCACACTTCAGTTTTAAAAAGTTTAAAAACCCCAACAACCCCGTTTGCCGCGCCGCCCCGCTTCTTTGCCTGTGGTGTGATCGGCACCTCCCCCCTAGCCACGGGACCTCAACGGGACCTCAACTGGACGTCTGATCACGCAGTCGCGCGTTAGTTTGCCCGGGGGCAAACAGCCATGCTCCCCCCCCCCGCATTTTCCAGCCCATGTGACCGGGGCCAATATTCTGGTAAGATGCAACCTGCCAGTCTCCATGATTCAGGGTTGCCATTTCTTTTGTGCCCGTTCTCACGGGCAAATACTTATCTTGAGGAAAAATGTATCCCCACATTTATTTGCAAGTAGCGGTCAGGTTGGTGCTGTCTCTCCGCATCAACGAGGAATGTTCTAAGCATGACTCACCGGGAGCATTTCTGGAGACAGGAAGCACATTAGAAGAAAGCATTTTTGCATTTTCAGGAAAGGAGAGATGTTATTAGGCTTTCAAATGTAGTCGGCATTAGTGAAAGTAATGGTTTGATGTGAAAAAGGTCTCTTTTTAAAAAAATAATAATAATCATCTGGCAACATTAATGTGACTCGCATGATGGAATGTGAGCTCTTTCTGACCTTTCTGTAGCAAACACCTGTCAGATGGTTCGACAGCTAAATTTAGCTGAGAAGCTAAATGCATTTTTTGCC
>NW_015188766.1:0-2641 GCF_001447785.1 Gekko japonicus
TATTCACACCACTTAACCACAACAACCAGGAAGCGGTTGAGGACCGCCCCCATCACTGCTTCCTCCTCCTGCTGTTCACCCAGCAGCCCCTGCGCCCTCTGTTTCTTCCTCTCTGCTGGGCCCTTGGACAGAGCTATTGCTTAACACTTCTGGCCTATGGAGGAGATATCTGCAATGGTAAAGCTGTTACCAGCCATTTCCTCCGGGGCTCCAGATTACCTTGAGAGGTACCCGCTAGACAGACTGATCCCCAGAAATCGGAGGCCAAGCCCATAACATCTGTAACTGATTTTTTAAAGAGCAAAATAGAGATGGTTTACTTTCCTGACGAACCAAACAGGCATGTCTAGAAAAGCCAATTTGGTGTAGTGGTTAAGCATGCGGACTCTAATCTGGGAGAACCGGGTTTGATTCCCCACGCCTCCACGTGCAGCTGCTGGATGACCTTGGGCAAGCCACACTTCTGTCAGAGCTGTTCTTGAAAGAGCAGTTCTTGGAAGAGCTCTCTCAGCCCCACCTACCTCACAGGGTGTCTGTTGTGGGGAGGGGAAGGGAAAGGAGATTGTAAGCTGCTCTGAGACTCCGAGTGAAGGGTGGGATAAAAATCCAATCTCCTCTTCCTCCTCCTCCTCCTCCTTCATAATATAGCACAATGACATTAATACTGATCCGCAAACGACAACAAGGATGCTCCTTCTGATCCACTGGGATCAGGATCTTTAGATGTCTCTAGACCACGGTCGGTGATGTAGCTCAATTGTCTTTTGGTTTCTTTCTGCCTTTCTGATATCTTTTCCTCTCCCTTTTCATAGCCACGTAAGAAACTCTTTCCATGGTCAGATGATACCTGAGAGAAGGGGAAGAAGATGGAAGCGCAGGAACCAAAAGGACCTGGAATTGGGACGGCATCAAGGAAAGGCCCCCTTCCCACCCAGGCTGGGAGTGGTGTTGAATTCTGGGAAAGAGCTCTGCCAGAGATCCTGGATCAGGATACTATGACTGCAGATACACATAGCCGACGCTTCCGGCAGTTCCGCTACCAGGAGGCTGATGGGCCCCGAGAGGTCTGCAGCCGGCTCCATGGACTTTGCAACTACTGGCTGAAGCCGGAGAGGAACACCAAGAAGCAGATTCTGGACCTGGTGATCCTGGAGCAGTTCCTGACCGTCCTGCCCCAGGACATGCAGTGCTGGGTCAGAGGATGCGGGCCAGAGACCAGTTCCCAGGTGGTGGCCCTGGCCGAAGGTTTCCTCCTGAGTCAGGCAGAGGAGAAGAGGCAGGCAAAGCAGGTGAGGGGTTTTAATTCACTCAGTTCAAGCAGTGACCTTTTCCTAAGGCTTCCTGGCGAAATATTTCTGTATGTCTCTGTGTTAAGCACTTCTGACTTAAGGCAACCCTAAGAAATGTCTTTTTGTCAACAGACTTTCTCAGGTCTTACGGAGTGAGGACTGTGGCTTCCTTGGTTAGGTCAAGCCATCTGATGTTGAGTCGTCTTGTTTTCCTACCTCTTCACCTTTTCCCAGCACTGTTGTCTTTTCCGGTGACTCTTGTCTTTTCATAATGTGACCAAAGTACAATAGGCTCAGTTTAGTCATTAGCTTCGAGGGAGAGTTCAGGCTGGATTTGGTCTAGAACCCACTGGCTAGTCTTTTTGGTGGCCTACAGTATCCGTAAAGCTCTTTTCCAACTCCGCATTTCAAAATAATCAACTGTCTTCCTGTCAAAAGAAGAAGAGAAGAAGAGATTGGATTTATACCGCACCCTTCACTACCCAAGGGAGTCTCAGAGCGGCTTATGAACTCCTTTCCCCTCCCCACAACAGACACCCTGTGCGCTGGGTGGGGCTGAGAGAGCTCTGAGAGAACTGCCCTTTCAGGAACAGCTCTGACAGAACTATGGCTTGCCCAAGGTCATCCAGCAGGTGGAAGTGGAGGAGTGGGGAATCAAACCCGGTTCTCCCAGATTAGAGTCCACGCACTTAACCACTGCACCAAACTGGCTCTGATTCAAAATTACATAAGAAGGATTCAAAATGACATAAGAACATAAGAGAACATAAGAGAAGCCAATGCTGGATCAGGCCAATGGCCCCTCCAGTCCAACACTCTGGGTCACACAGTGGCCAAAAAGACCAGGTGCCATCAGGAGGTCCTGCAGTGGGGCTAGGACACTAGAAGCCCTCCCACTGTTGCCCCCCCAAGTACCAAGAACACAGAGCATCACTTGCCCCAGCCTGAGAGTTCCTATCTATAGTAAAGGTAAAGGTTTCCCTTCGACTTGCAGGACTATGGCTTGCCCAAGGTCATCCAGCAGGTGCAAGTGGAGGAGTGGGGAATCAAACCCAATTCTCCCAGATTAGAGTCCGCGCACTTAAGCACTACACCAAATTGGCTCTCAGCTTTCTGCATTGTCCAACTTTCACACCCACACATTCTAAGGGGGAAAACTATGACATTAATTAACTTGATTTTGGTTGCCAGCGACATGTCCTTCTACTGAAGAATCTTTTCTAGCTCCTTCATGACTGCCCTTCCTAGTCTCAGTCGCCTTGCTTGATTGCTTGCTTGCAGTCCCCCTTTTAGTTGATGATGGAGCCAAGGAGCAGGAAATCCTGAACAGTTTCAGTTTCTTCATTGTCAGC
>NW_015188767.1:0-2378 GCF_001447785.1 Gekko japonicus
AACTCCCCGTGCTCCTGGCTGTCAGGTGCATCATCAGGGGCAGGCATGACACTGCCCAAAAATAGCCCTGGTGAAGACAAAATGCCTTGTGGTCTTACCAGGTACAGTGATTCTGATGGCTTGTAATCCATCTTTGTGAGTGATGTAGGTATGTAGTATCTCAACATCAGTAGTGGCAAGGATGGTATTCTCTGGAAGCTGGCTGATAAATTGTATTTTTCTCAGGAAATCTGTAGGGTTTTGCAAGATACTATGTGTGCTGATGGGATGGGGCCTGCATCATACATATATGGAGAAACTCCTACCATGATTGTGCCAGTGGTTAAAACAATGAGGTGTCCCATGTTCATATAGTTTCAGCTGGGTAGGCATGTTTGTCTGCAATAGAAGAACAAAACTCAAGTGCAGTTTCACCTAAAGACCAGCATGATGTCCAGGAAATATACTTTTGAGAGTCAAAGGTCTTTGCATCAGTATCTGATGAAGGCTTTGACTCTTGAAAGCTTATACTCTGGACAGCTTGTTGGTTTTTAAGTAGCTACTAGACCTGAATCTTGCAGGGTTTTTTGTTTGTGTATTGCAGATAGTCCTAGGTAAAGCTTGTGGGATGTGTCTACATAAATTTGCTTCTTAATAATTCTAAATGCAATCAAATGGTTATTGCCTGCAAAGCCTCTTGTGCTCTGCTCCACTGTGATACTTTTGCGCAGCCAAGCAAAATTTTCTGAAGGTGCCACCTTGCAAATACAGAAGATTAGCAACTGTCCATTCACCTGCATTCTTCTATCATTCCACAGAATATGGAAAACTATAATGTTTAGGAGGGCTGTTTAATAAAGAGATTAGAACTGTAGCTTGATGGAACAGTTCAGAAGGGTGCCTTTAAATGGAATAGGTTTGCAGTCTCATATTGTAGGCAATGCTCCCTCTAAGCTGTGGAGTCTTGTGAGCCAAAATTCTACTCTGTGAGTCACTGGCATTCATGTCATGAGCAAGCAGTTTGGCTGCTGCATAAATTAGTTTGCTCTGGAGCCCTCCTTCCTGAGCTAAGACAAAAACGTGTGAGCTGGAGGCTAAAAAACCTTGAGCTAGCTCACACTAACTCAGCTTAGAGGGAACACTGATTGTAGGTATCATCTTGCTTTTATAGCATTGTCTTCTACTTTTGCAATCCCACTTCCTGCATTGTTTATAGTATACCTTGTGTTAGACATCATTTTGTAATCCTAGATTTATTGCATTGTTCATTGTTTATCTTATGGTGTCTGAGTGCATCATTTTATATTCTGCAACCCACCTTGAATTGCCAGTGAGAATGGTGGGCTATAAATATAGTAAATAAATTTTAAAATCTATATAAAAACCCAGCATGGCATTGTGGTCACTAGGAGGGCCTCATACTGAGTTGTTGTTGTTTTTTGTAGCATTGGGAGTTTGGAAACTGGTTGTTGCTCTACTGTTTGCAAGAATGCTGGGAAGATGGTAGCTGTTTGGCACCGGCTTGTTTCCTGTGCTGACCCAAATGGCCCAGTTCTTTAATTTTGGATGTTCCGCTCTACTTTTCTTAATTGTAAGGACAGGTAAACATGTACTCATTATAAATCACTTGGGAAAAGGGAATGACTACTAAACCAGTTTATACCTGTGCTGTGCTTTTTCCTGGTCTTCTCACTGCATCCAAACTATGTTGGTAGCTTGTGTAAACATCCAGACACACAAATGACTCATGCATTGAATTAAATTCTAATTGACCATGCATCTCTCTTCAATCTACTAGAAATTTACCAGATTTCACACCTTTTGCACACATCTTAACTGTAAAACAACTTACTTAATCAGTTGGAGAGTGGCCTTTGCCAGGTATTCCCGCAGGTATATTACCCAAAAGAAAATTGTCTTAAAATATTGTGTGCACTTTAAAAAAAAATCAAACCTGCTTATAGTTATTTGCATGAGTATCACTTTTCTCAGAAATTCATAATTTAATTCCAATAAATGCAGATTTGCCATTATTCTTCATATTATTGTTCTGGTTGACATTACTGTCCACAATTCTTTGTCACATCTGTTAGTCCTAATTAAGTTGTTACATGAATTTTGCATGGACCAGTTTGACTGTTTACAAATTTCACAATTTTTGAAGACTGGGAACCAAGAAGTAAATGTTTAAGTGGAATTTACAGCCTCACTACCCTAAAAATATCTGAACTTGCCTAAGAGAATTTCATTTTTGTGAGGAACATCCTAGCTATGACAAAGTCCCACTAGTACTTTATGGATGCATTCCCATTTCCCTTTCCCATTTGTTTATGGCCTTCCCAATGTCAGTAAGACATTGATCTTCAATAATATTATATATATGCAGGGCTATTTTTGGG
>NW_015188768.1:0-1986 GCF_001447785.1 Gekko japonicus
GCCTTAACCTTTCCTCATAGGGAAAGTACAGTGGCTGATGAAAGGACCTTGCGAAAAGGTTGGTTTGTGCTGCAGAATCCAGACACTAAGCACTATACAGAGAATATGGTGGCCTTCCAAGAACACAGAAGACAGTCATCCGTGATTTAGCTACTCAGTAACTCAAAACCGTATTTAACTGGAGGCCAACCAATGCATCCTCAGTCAGACTACTCAGAGGTCTGTGGTGTTGATTTTTCCTGGAACATCTGGATTCAGCCAACACCAGAGACAAGATAGATGGACCTTCTCTCTCATCCAGTCGGGGTGTCCCTACAGTATTTGATATAAAGGTAAATCCCAACGAGCTGAGACCGCTTTTGAATCGAACTGAACATCTTGGCACTCAAACACTAACATGGATGCTGGATTCCCCCCCCCCCATCCTTCTGAATTAAAAAAAAAATCAATAGAACATTGAAGCCGCCATAAATATTCCCTTTGTTTGGCTGCACCTGGCTATTATATGTGGAGGGAAGGAGGAGAACAGAGAGGCTGTTAGAAGACTGACACTTTCAAATGAAAGCCAGAAGCGAAACAAGCCCGGCACTTATAAAGATTTCACCAAGCCAGTATTCGAGATAATCTATTACCTTACAGGTAGGATAGTGGTAGATGTGGCTTTCTCCAAGCAGCCACTTATCGATGTAACCTGCCGCGCCGCCCGTACAGTTGGGGTATTTTCCGTAGTCTCCTATCCCCCCAGGGCCCAGGTAACCTCTGCAAAGAGAACACCACAATATTAATTGCAGCTGTCAGGTCTCCAAGCACCGGAACTGATTTAAAAAAAAATAAAAATCTTTTGTCGCTAGGCCAGAGTGAGACGGAAAGAATTTGAAAACAAGTGAGTGAGTTTCTTTGGCGGTTCCCAAATAGCATTTGCTAAACGTGCCCCATTAAATGCAACGAGCTCTTTGATCTCTGAAGGCCCCCAAAGCCCCGCTAATTCTGGTAACCGCCAGGGTTTCTTTTTTTGTATGTGTGTCTCTGATCTTCCCCCAGAACGGAATATAATTTAAGAGGGGAAAAAATGCATTAGAATAACACAGACTGAAAACATGCTTCTCTAATTGAGACGTACCATCTGCCACCAAAAATCTACAAAACGTATCTCAGCTAATTCAAATGTTTGATGTGTTTTTTGCTTTCCCCATCTCTGGCCAACAATGGAGAAGGGCATCATGGCTGGAATAGAAAATCAGTTCTATTGTGTCAATATTTACTCCACGGATGCAACTCCAAACAGGTGATTTTTTTCCATAGACCAAATTCTTAGCCTTTTCACAGCAAAGACGGTATATTCAAAAAAGGTATCCCATAAATTTAAAATGACTCGTATTAAGCAGATTACAAGTATTATTAACCTGTAGGGAAGGGGACAGTTGGAAAAAAGAAATATAATACGTTTACTAGGGCCAGCTACCAAATCACAGCATTCACCAGACTGACAAAATATGCGGCAGGGTATGAGAATTCATAAATCACTGCTCACTTCTATCTTGAAGATGCTATTGGACTCTTGCTCTTTTCTACTACTATAGACAGACGGCTACCCACCTTGATCTATCACCAGACTAGATAACGAACAAAACAACAATACAAGGGGCACGGGGAGAAGAATCTTTTTCTAGGCATAATGAAAAGCCCAGCTCACCATTTCCTACAAATTGTAAACTGGGCTTTCCATAGCCCGGGAAAACATCAATAGTCCTACAACAAGAATAGAGGAACGGTTTGCAAACTTAATCAGGTTTGACTGCGTCAGAATTCCGAAGGGGCCCATGGGCTAAAAAAGGTTTGGGACCCTGGCTGTAAGATCTGGTACCCATCGTGCTGCAGACTCACTGAGATCAATGTACAACAATGATGCAAAATGCTGGGAAGTATTTTATAAACATGGTGTCCTTGAGGCTAAATAACAATGAATAGACAATAATAACTAGTACA
>NW_015188769.1:0-2216 GCF_001447785.1 Gekko japonicus
GAGAGAACAGAACTCTCTCCCATTGAGAAAAACCCTGTTATAGGCCCATTCCTGTCACAATCAGCTGTAGCCAGCCAGCCAACTGTGAGTGGGCAGGGGGGTGGCCATTTCTTGGTTGTCATGGGTGCAAGTGGGGATAGGTTGGACGTCTGGAGACTCCCTCTGCAGTCAGGTGACCCCAAACTCCAGTCTCACCATCGGCTACGTGACTTTTTGCGTGCTGGCCTAGCTTCCAGCATGGAAGCGTGAAGAATGTGGATTTATGGCATGCAATTTAGGCCATGGGGCCCACCATTTGGCTTGTAACAGGAAACAAGGCATAGCCTGTTATCAGAAAGATATCACAAGAGAATGCAGGAGACATTTAGAAATCAATATTTCTATACACCCTCCCCCTTAAAGATGGAAATTCGGGGTAAATACCTCAATTTTCATCTAATCTTTTCCTCAGCTTACATGCATACAGGTGAGGCTACACTAAGTAACACAAACAGAGTCAATATACACTTACAGAGTACAGCATTACATAAGGAATACAGAACACAATGCACAGAAACAAAACCCATTTCTTCCATGAAACTGTCATCTTCAAACTTCAGGCACAAGTTACAAACACATTTCAACCATCTGTTTCCATTTTACAGAAAGGAAAAATAAGTCAGAACACAGCTCATTACAGAAAGCAAACAGGTTAGACCATTCACATTAAAAAACCCATAATCTTGCAAGGTCAGAAATTGCACATCACTAGCAAATTCTGATACAGGGTGGTTAGAATCCTTTGGCTTTCTCCAGCCACACAAAAGGACACCTCTTGGCTGTTTCCCAGCCACACAAAAGGTTACATCAGTTCTCGCAGAGACAACTGGAAGGGGTCTGGAGGGTGACAAGGGAGTCAGCACTCCTGACCAGCAACCGTAGTAGGGCCGGTCGAGTCTGACATCCCATCTCAACCCCCCACACACAGAGGCAAGCAAGGCGAAGCTTGCATACCAACAATAAGAGGACCTTGGCGGCACATGACTCATGGATCACCCCAGTAGTCCCGCCCACAACCCTCTACAACACACATCAACTTTTAGTCAGCAGTTCTCAAGGTTTAGATCAGCTCGAAAACCTTACACCTCAGTAAAATCATTGTGTCACTCTCCCTCTCTGTGAAGGGGAGCAGCTACCACTGCACCTTCAGGACCATGGCTAGCGACCAGGTAGAACTGATTGGACAGTTCTCCCCCCCCCTTTTTTTCTCAGGGAGCCAGTGAACTTTTCCGGCCCAAGTCCACTACGGAACACACACACAGAGATAGACACACAAACAGACAGACACACAGAGGCCATCTCAGCCCCTGAACAAAACAACCCACAAGCTTAACAGGGTTTACCTGCATTCCAGAAGAAAACACTCAACCCTCCCTAGTCCACTTGCCTTTTGTCCACACAGCTGCAACGCTGATAGCCTGAGGTTAGGCTTGGATGACTTGGCAGGGGTGAAGGGCTCCTCTCTTCTTGCTGGCCACACGGGACAATCATCTCTTTTATGTGTTGAACTTTTTTGCATTCAAAGCACAAACCGGATTTGGAATCCACAGGTGTCTTGACAGGCGAAGCGGGAGGGGTCTTCCCCTTCTCCGCTGACAGGTAGAGTGCGCTGGGCTGCGGCATTGTGAAAGGCTTCTCTGCCACTGGGGGAGTAGATCCTCCAATGCTCCTCTCCGATGCTCAGCATGCTTTGCGCAAATACAGCTGCCTCCTCAGGAGTAGACGGCTTCTGGCCCCTCACAGGCAGCAACATCGTTAGACGACAGGCAATAGAATTGCTCAATAGGTCGTTGGCTGAAAGGTTCAGCACCTCTCCTCCAGCCGGCGAGTGGACAGCTCCAAGTTGATCTCAGCACTGCTTAGCTCAGAGGCCCTCTGTTGCCAATCTCCTGGCTGGAGATTCCAATTCAGTAGATCCACCGGCTTGTCTGAGGCAACCCAGAACTCGTCCTGGTTCCTCACTTCAGCAATGTTGATGAGAAACACCACTTCCTCCAGGGAGCAATGTTCAGCTCCCTTAGCCATGTCCAAAATTCCTAGCTAACACTTTTTTAAAATAACAAAACTTCCTCATAGTCCACTGCAAGCTCTGTGCACAGGGTAACACACCCACGATTGTTATAACTGAATTCCAGTTGATAGATCCCAACGCTAAGGCCAGTTCAGCCACTAGCACT
>NW_015188770.1:0-2267 GCF_001447785.1 Gekko japonicus
AAAGATCTCTGAGCTGACATGTTTTTTTTGGAGCACAAGCACCCAGAATTCAGTTTGGCATCCTCAGCGGGGGAAAAAACTACTATTCTGAAAGGGGCAAAAAAAATTGGTCTGAAAAGCCAGCTGGCGAAATATAATGAAGTTTCCAGTGAATGAAATCGTCCCTCCTACCGCTTCCATCCGCCTGTTCCTCTCTGAGGAGCTGCTGCCGTGTCTCAGTGTCCCCTGCCAACGTGAAGGCATACGCAAACAGGGCTCTGGCGTAGGCACTGTGCACCGAACTTAAGTTCCTCTTAAGACAGGCTAAAGCATCTTCTACCATGGTGCCCTTGAGGGGGGAAAAGATTCTGTTAGCATGCAAAGTGGAATAATAACCCCAGCTCTTTGAACACCGTATGCAAATAGATAAATGAGCATAAGGGTGCCACAACATGTAGCGAATGTAATATCAAATTAATACAAAAACGAGTATAACAAATCGTACCTACAAACGTAAACTCACCCACCTCTATGGAGATATTTAACCCATGTAAAGACCGAGGCGCCAATCTATAAAGGTACTTGACAACTGTTCCAAAAACTCTTTTGTTGGTTAAGCTTCTCTTGGCCACGTTAAGGAGTCCTAATCTTTTATAGGAAAATCAGTTTAACGAAAAACAGGTGTTCATCTAAAAGACATTTGAACGTAATTCGCTGCATATTGTCTATAGGACTTGTTCTGATGCATGGAAGAAATTTCGTCTGACGAAGACTACGAACGAAACGACGGCATGATCCGGAAGCCACGTCATAAGGTTGACGGAATAAGGAAGATCCCCCTACTGTACATGAGGAGGATCTCCTAGGCTGTGGTCAGACATGCCATTTGGTGCGGATGGGAAGCACACCTATCTCCTCCAGAGGAATTTGACTCGCAGTTATGTGATCGCACATCCCTTTGTGCTGCGGGCTCAGCCCGTCACTGTGCGATCAGATGCCACCTTGGACGAGTGGAGGGTTTTTTTTGTCTTTTGTTTCCCATGTGCATAGACGAGGAATTGAACCTCCGTGCGGAGGGTTCCCCATGGAGTATGCGGTTATGCGCATACTGCTAAGCAAGGGGGGGGGAAGAGCACCAAGTGGGGATGGAATGATCAGACCATCCCGACGGCTTGAGAGTGTGCTTGAGCAATCAGACTAGGGGAAATCTGCCCATAGCTCATCGGAAAGTGTTAGGACTGGACTTTCCCCAGTATCTTTTAATTCCGTTTCTGTGGTGGGGAACCATGGGGTGCCAACAACTGCAGGGCCTGTCTCAGATGTTGCTGTCTGATCATGCCCTTTAGATCCGCCAGGCATTCACAGCTATCTAAAGGCACGACTGCCCGCAGCCCTTGTGTACTTCCTCGGATTCAAAGGCAATTTTTGCCTTTACTACTTTACATTTTGGACTATTGCTTAAAGATACATTTTTGTGAGTTAGATTGAACACTCAATGATGAACCGTTGTGCCTAGTGTATCAATGATTGCTGGGCTGTTTCCTATTAATATTGCTGTACACTGTTCTAGTTGTATCCATGAGAAATTGTGAAAAAATATATATATTCAGATAGAAATCTTTTAACATTAGTTACAGAATTGTAAAGACTAGTTAGTAGCATCTAAATCACAGTCATTTTGTTATTGGTTATACTGAATCAAGGACCATGGTGGCTCACAGGTTAAGACACTGAGCTGCAGACCAGAAGGTCAGTAGCTCATCAGTTTGAGACCCGAGTGCCACGTGGTGGAGTGAGTTCCTGTCTCTGTGTCAGCAAGCTGCCATGGTGTTCTGTGTTGGTTGTATCTCTGTACAGTTGCTAAACCCCCCCCCCTGTCTGTGCGCCTGTATTTTACTCTGCTGAGCTACGGACCACGGAATTGTCTTCGGACAGCGCTGGCTCTTCGGCTTTGAAACGGAGATGGGCACTGCCCCCTAGAGTCATGTTTGACTGATGTTTGAGCAAGGGAAACCTTTACCTTTTATACTGTACCAGACCACTGGTCCATCAACATCAGTATTGTCTACTCAGACCGGCAGCGGCTCTCCTGGCTCCCAGGCAGAGGTCTCTCACAACAACACCTACTTCCTGATCCTTTTAAACTGGAGATGCCAGGAAATGAACCGGGGACCTTCTGCATGCCAAGCAGAAGCTCTGCCACTGAGCCACAGGCCCCACCCTAACAGCTGCCTGGGATCAAGAGCCGGGGAGCTCCCAAAACTCTTCAGAAAAGGAAGAGGAAGAGG
>NW_015188771.1:0-3043 GCF_001447785.1 Gekko japonicus
TTTTTCTATGAAATTACCCCTGCTTTTAACGATAATTTTTGGCACTCTCCAATGTATACAGAAGACCAGATAAGAGAGAGTCCATAGTTCAGTGTCAGAGCATCTTCTTTGCACCCAGAAGGTCCCAATTCAGTGCTCCCTCTAAGCTGGGGAGTCTTGTGAGCAAAAATTCTATTTTGTGAGCTACTGGCATTAAAGTTGTGAGCGAGAGAATTGGCTACTGTGTAAATTAGTTCTCTCTGGAGCCACCCTTCCTGAGCTAAGATAAAAATGTGTGAGCTGGAGGCTAAAAACCTGTGAGCTAGCTCACACTAACTCAGCTTAGAGGGAACAGAAGAAGAAGAGAAGAGACTGGATTTATACCCCGCCCTTCACTACCCAAAGGTGTCTCAGAGCGGCTTACAAACTCCTTTCCCTTCCCCTCCCCACAACAGGCACCCTGTGAGGTAGGTGGGGCTGAGAGAGCTCTGACAGAAACTGCTCTTTTTCAAGAACAGCTCTTATCAGAACTATGGCTTTCCCAAGGTCATCCAGCCAGGTGCAAATGGAGGAGTGGGGAATCAAACCCGGTTCTCCCAGATTAGAGTCCGCGCACTTAACCACTACACCAAACTGGCTCACGAGAGACTCAGGGCCAAACTGGCTTAAAAAGAGCAGTAGGTGTTGTAAAAATTCAGCAATCAGAGTCTAGCAATAGTCTCATATCACTAGACTCATGCGGCTTGTCAAAAAACTAAACAAGGGGAAAATGGAGCTTGTATACCGATGAAGGGGGGAGGATGGCGGAAGGTGCAGGGAAGGCAGAAGGATTTGACTTTCGAGCAAGGGAAACCTTTACCTTTACTTTAAAGGGGGTGTGTGGGGGGAAATCTGAGGAAATCTATGTGCTTTTGAATTACCTTTGGCTTGGAAGTGAAACAAGGGGGGAAATTGACACAAAAGGACTCTCAGGCTGCGATCATACGCACAATTAGACCCGCCATAGGCGCGAATGCTGAGCGGATTTAAAGGGTATGATCAGACAACAGTGTCTGGGAAGCGCCCCACAGCCGTCGGCAACCTGTTCTGCTCTGCCACAGAAGTGGAGTTAAAAGACACCGGGGAAAATATGGTAGAAAACGGGTTGCGACGGGCCATGGACGGACTTTCCCGTCTGATCGCTCCAGCGTGCTCTCATGCCGTCGGGATGGTCTGATCAGGCCATCCCGACTCCGTACCATTGTTTCCCCCCCTTCTCAGTATGTAAAAGGGAAAGGTAAAGGTTCCCTTGCTCGAAAGCCAGTCGAGTCCGACTCTAGGGTTGCAGTGCTCATCTCCGTTTCCAAGTCGAAGAGCCAGCGCTGTCCGAAGATATTTCCGTGGTCATGTGGCCGGCATGACTAAACACCAAGGTGCACGGAATGCTGTGACCTTCCCACCAAAGTGGTCCCTATTTATCTACTTGCAATTTCTTGCTTTCTAACTGCTAGGTTGGCAGGAGCTGGAACTAGAGATGGGAGCTCATTCCATCATGCGGCACCCGGATCTCAAACGGCTGAACTACCAACCTTCCACAGCCTGCAGTTCAGCGTCTTAACCACTTGAGCCACTGCAGCTCAATATGTGCATCATCGCAAACTCCATAGGGAGCCCTCAGTGCGGAGATGTGATTCATAAATCCCTCGTTTAAGTGCATTGGAAACAAGCAGCAAAAAAACCACCACGACTCACCCATGGTTGCATCTGATCACACAGTGGCAGGCTGCACCCGCAGCTTCCAAGGACTGTGTGATCGTGCAACTGCGGGTCAAATTCCTCCGGAGGGAATAGCCTCGCTTCCCCTCCAGTTCATCTGGCATGTGTGACCGCAGCCTCAGAAAACCTGGGGAAACAGCGAGCTGAAAGTGAACGGAGGGCTGAAGGGAGGAACATCAACGCATTTGCCGTGCTAAAGATACGGATGAGAGGCGGATTTTCCGGGTGCGATCACACCGCAACATCTGGGAAGTGTAGTGCACCCATGGCTAACCCGTGGCTTTGTGCCAAAGATATGGAGTAAAAAACTAGTATTTACAATGTACTAGTTTCCGGAAAACGCGGGGCAAGGGCGGGCGTCTGATCGCGTCCCCTTCTAGTCCCGTCGCAAACCGGTTAGGTTTTTTTTTTTAAGTCTGCACAGGATGCGCACAAACGATCATGCACATGTTCGCCTTTTGGTGATAAAAAATATTCCCGTTTACCACGGAAGCGGCGCCTAGCGATTGCTGGTGTGATCGTGCCGTGCCGCTTCTGTGCCACGCTACAATCTTAGTAAAACCAGGGCGGGGAATTCAGGCAGGTTACTTTGAAAAGGATCAATAACAAGTGGCAGGGACCCCGATGGGACGTTTGATCAGGAAGCCGCGCGTTATTTTGCTCCGGGGCAAACAGCCATGCTCCCCCCCCTGCATTTTCCGGCCTGTGTGACCGGGGCCAAAGTAAACCTGATGGACATGGACAGTGAAAGTGAGGGGAAACACCTGTGCATGTTAGGCCTCCGAGAGAACTCTGACTGGCCCAAGGTCAACCTGCAGGTTTCATCTAGATTAGTGGGGAATTGAACCCGGTTCTCCAGGTTAAAGTCCACCATTCTTAACCACTGCCCCACGCTGGTCCCTCCCTTCCCCAAATTCCTCACTCCCCAGGCTCGACCCCCAAAATCTCCAGGCGTGTCCCAACCCAGAGCTGGCAACCCAACGTGGAAGATGTATCCCGTCTTTGGCACAACTAATGCAGTGGGTCTCCAACCTCGGTGTCCCAGGCTGCCAAATCACCCACCAGAATGATATTTAGGAAACAGAACGTCCGTCTTGACGGCAGTACAACAATTGGCGCAATTCCCAGGTTTGTCTGTGTTTTTATTTCCCCACACTATGGCTGAAAAATTCCACTTTGTCTCTATGGTTTACATAAACTGGAGACAGGGAGATCGAGTGTAGTTTCTTTATGCTGATGAATTTTATTAAAGAGATTTTTAAAAAAAGATTTAAAACCCTCCAGAAAATATTAAGAGAAAAGAAAAGAG
>NW_015188772.1:0-2202 GCF_001447785.1 Gekko japonicus
TTGAATGTTGACGTTTGCTTCACAGTAGCACAATCAACGCAGCCGAACAAATGAAAACCTCAGCCTTGTCAAACATACATGGTGAATCAGTGCTCTCCAGTGAACCATCGCTCCCCAGCTGCTGCTGCGGCGTCTGCTTCCCAGTGTCGCTTCCCACCTTCTAAGCCTCTTGGTTATGGTAACCTGCTTGCTTCTGTCGCTAGGCCTCAATGACCTCATCAAGGCAGAAGAAGCATCATAACGCCATCAATAAATCATGTGAATCATGACAACCGATAGGCTTAATTGGCAACAAGGCCAAGGGCAGCGAGGGTGGGTTGGACCACATGAATGGGTTTGCAATGGGGGCATAAAACAGCCTAACATGGTGCTTTCTGACCCAAAAACAAAGCACAAAATGAGGAACATAGTTTTGGCCCAACTCTTCAGGCAACCATTCAAAAACCTGAGGGGGCGGAGCTAACCGGTTTGTGGCAGCCATTTTCTTTTGCCCACGAGAACTCCCTGTCTGTGGTAAATACATCACTAGATTGGCCTGCCATGAATAAAACCTTCTGGTATTCCAGTGTGCAGCCCACACAAGAGGACCGAGGTACAGGAGATACGAATGGGCCTATTCACCTGCTATGAACAGGGGGCATCCGAGAAGAAGGCAGGACGTCACCTTACCTCTCCATATACTTACAGAAACCCATATACTTAATCTCTATATTAAAACACACTTCTCCTACCTGATCTAAACCAAATGTTATTGAAGAGAGATGTCCGTCTGGAAGACACAAGATTAAGCATACCTCAAAACGAATGTAAAGATACTTTCACGAGTTATCACTGCATGTTTTGTTCTATTACTTTAATTTATAGCATCAGTTCGAATGGTTCACTAATAACTAATTAGAAATGGGTATTAAATATAGAGACAGAAAAAGAAAATCTGAAAGAGATCATAAGGCACGGGTCTAAAGATCCAGGCGGAGGGACTGATTTCTGAGGCATACCTCATTCCGATGGGAGTCTTCAGGCAAAAGGCAACTCCAGCCGGCTTCTCAGGGCATTAGATTCCACCACCCCCATTCCGCCCTTCCCTCAAAATCCATTTTAAAAGTACTCTTCGACATCTGGATGGCCTCTCCCCTAAGCAGAGTATGGATTTCATTCAGCCATTCAAGACAGACAGTTAACACCAAAACAGGACTGGAGGAGGCCCTGCAGCTTGGGGGGGGGGGTGTAGTAAAAGGCATGCAGGAAAATTCAACCTTCCCCCCCACCACCACCCGGCAGATTTCAGATCAACAGTGACCGGAGGCAGCAGGTGGATGCATAGAACTCCATCGGGCAAGCGCCGTGGGCAGAAACTGGGTGTAGCTGGCAGTCGGGCTGCGGGAAAACAAGCAACCTACAGCCAAGTCTCTAACGCTGGGGAGGAAACTGGGCTTGTCCCATGGTGGTGGAGGAAAGTGCCAACAAGTCGCAGGTGACTTGTGGCAGCCCCGTAGGGTTTCCAAGGCAAGAGATGTTCAGAGGGGGTCCGCCACGGCCTGCCTCTCCGTCACAACCCCGGGCTCCCTTGGTGGCCTCCCACCCAAGTACCAACCAGGGCTGCCCCCAGATCTGGTGAGACTCAACTAGCCTGGGCCATCCAGGTCCCACGGGAGCCTTATACGGGGAAGGGGGCTTCCTTCCTCTGCAGCCTCATCCCCTCCCCGGTAACAAGACTGCACAGAAAACTCAGCCGAATCAGGTGGGTGTCTAGTCCCTTCCCTCCCCTGAAACCTGCCACAACAGAAGAGAAAATGGAAGGTGCGTGAAGAGAAGTAAGAAAAAGGGCATCGGATTGGGCAAGGAAAGGAGGGAGCTCCAAGACTGGTCTGACCTTTTCAACTACAAGTTGGGCTTGGGCCCACCCCTCCCCCTGGTTTATAGGACCGTGTGCTGGGAGAATGGCTGGCCTTCCGCAGGGTCACTAAGCCCCTGTTCTGGGCCACTGAAAATTTCCCAGTAGACCTTCTGGCTGGATCCTGACTCTTCCCCAAGCATTGCCTCGATGCATTCAAAAGCACATCTTCATAACCCATAAGAGCCGGGGACCTGCTTTTTGGTATTAAAAAGGGAAAGGTGAGATACTCCGGAAGATGAAGTCTGCACCCAGGACCACAGTTATCTTTGCTTTTTCTAGGCTAGTGGGGAGTCACAGAAAACACC
>NW_015188773.1:0-2494 GCF_001447785.1 Gekko japonicus
GCTGGCTTCATGTGGAGGAGTAGGGAATCTGCCACCATTCTTTCCCCTTCCAAAGGCTGGGGGAAGCATCTAAATTGCTGGGTAAATGGTTTAAATGCAGAGACGCATAGGTAGTCACAACAATGGCAGCCTAAGCAGTCCACATCTGCCAGCTCTTTCCCCTACTAGTGTATAAGACCCAGCTGCCTATTTAGTGTAAAAGCTGCTATTGTCTTGCAAGTGAGCTTCAAAGGGAGAATCCAACGCAAAATAGCTAAATTCATTAAGTCATTACACACAGAGAATCTTAATAGGGATTTGGGATTCTTTACTCATTTTAGGGGCTCATATCTTGCACATCCCACTTCCTATGGATCTTAATTAGTCCAGCCATACCTCTCTAACTTCTGGACCTACTCATCTTTGTCATCCTACACTCAATTCTCTGTTGATCCTACTTTGTCTATCAAACAACAGTTGGGAGTGATCCGCACCCACTCTGAGGGAGCTGATTACTGTTTGGACCAGATCTTATTTTTAAAATAGCCTCTCTTTATAGCATGTCCCCCCACCCCACCCCACCTTTTTGTTGTGTACATAAATGTACCAGCCTAATGGATATATACATCCGTGCATGTGATGCAGAGAGGTTTCTGACTCACGAGTGCAGGAAGAATGTCGTCTTTAAGGTGTCCCTGGGCTCCTGTCTTATTTTCCTCCTATATCCTCCTGAGATCCAGTTTGGTGTAGTGGTTAGGAGCGCAGGCTCTAAACTGGGAGAACCGGTTCTGATTCCCCACTCCTCCACATGCAGCTGCTGGTGTGATCTTGGGTCAGTCACAAGTTCTCTCAGAGCTGTTCTTGAAAGAGCAGTTCTCGAAAGAGCTCTCTCAGCCCCACCTACCTCACAGGGTGTCTCTTGCGGGGAGGGGAAGGGAAAGGAGATTGTAAGCTGCTCTAAGACTCCAAGTGAAGGGTGGGGTATAAATCTTCTCCTCCTCCTCCTCCTCCTCTTCTTCTTCTTTCTCCTCCTCCTATATCTGAATATCTTTGAGGAATCTGAATACCCAGGATTTTTCTTTGTCCCATACCTCTCGTAAATTACCGATGGTAAATTGAAGGACCTGGAAACGCCCCTGGTGGAACACAATTCCTGTCTTTATTAGGCTTCCAAATCTGATCTTTGTGTCAACATCACACAGATGCGCTGTTCGAAACACTCGGGTAGGTTTGGCTCCCAGTTAAAACACGGATGTCAAACCCCACCTGAAGACATTGTTCAAAAGTCCCATTCTGAAGAGGTTGGCCGGAATAACTCAAGTGTTTGCTGTGGTGTTTTTTGCCCCGTTTCCTTGTGGCGTGAAATATGTTTCCTGTAAATTGGTTCTGATAAGCATCACCTTCTCAAGGTAACACCCCTGTCCCTTTCCTTTCCCGTGTTTCACTGTGTTCTATGCTGATGCACACGCATGGCCCTTTGGACAGAACAGACCACATGCATGCAAACATGCACACCAGGCCAACGCTCCCTCTAAGCTGCGGAGTCCTGTGAGCAAAAATTCTACTTCGTGAGCTACTGGCATTAAAAGTTGTGAGCGAGCGATTTGGCTGCTGCGTCAATCAATTTGTATCGGAGCCCACAAAAATGTGTGAGCCGGAGGCTAAAAAACTGTGAGCTGGCTCACACCAGTTCAGCTGAGACGGAACACTGCACCAGGCTCGTAGCCAGGATATTTTTTGTTTGGGGGAGCATTTACATTTTTAAGGGGGAAGTTAAGTTGCAGTTCATTCAATTAATATGAATGCCTTTTGGGCTATCTTTTTGCCATTCCCATGATGCCCCCCCCCCAATTCCACAGTGGGAATGTTACCATAACAGGAGGGAGAAGGAAGCACGGGGGCAAGCCACAGGAGCGGAGCTCTGGCAGTAAGGAGCCCAGGGGGTAGGCACATGCAACCTGCCCCCTGCTCCCAGCGGCCCTCAGTCAGAGCAAGAAGCAGCCAGGTAAGTTGCTGACCCCCCCCCGGCCCGCCTTCAGGGACAAGCTCTCCCTCCTCTATGAGGGCAGATCTGCGTGTTCCCCCCCCACCGGTAGCTAGCAATCCAAAACAGTCCAGTGGCACCTTTAAGACCAAGTTTTATTCAGGTACAAGCTCTCCCTCCTCTACGAGGGCAGATCTGCACGTTCCCCCCCCCCAATAGCTAGCAACAGTCCAGTGGCACCTTTAAGCCAAGTATTATTCAGGCACAAGCTATCCCTCCTCTGCGAGGACAGATCTGCACGTTCCCCCCCCCCCGAAATAGCTAGCAATCCAAAACAGTCCAGTGGAGTCTAAGCGGTGGGTGTTGCCTTCTGACACACTTCCGGTGATGTCAGGGGGTGTGGCATATGCAAATGAGTTATGCTAATGAGCTCCTGCACCTCTTTTTCTACAAAATGACCCCTGCACATTTTTTTTTTTTAAAAAAACCAAAATAAGATTTTTGGCATGGCTTTTTGTGGGGCCAGGCTTG
>NW_015188774.1:0-2679 GCF_001447785.1 Gekko japonicus
CCGGAAATTTTACATCTCTAGCCAAGACCTTAATACGGCGAAACCGAAGATGGATTCATTGAGAAGAATAACTAGCACGCTCAAGAGGTGCCAGGAACATCAAGCTGGTAGAGAAAGAGACACTTTTCTCCCTTTCTCACAATACAAGAACTCGTGGGCACTCCGTGAAATTGCTGAGCGGTCGGGTTAGAACAGATAAAAGGAGGTACTTCTTCACCCAAAGAGTGATTAACACATGGAATTCATTGCCACAGGAGGTGGTGGCAGCTACAAGCATGGACAGCTTCAAGAGGGAATCAGACAAGCATATGGAAGAGAGGTCCCATCAGTGGCTATTAGCCACAAGGTATAGAGAGGATCTCTCTGTCTGAGGCAAGTGATGCTCTGTATTCTTGGTGCTTGGGGGGGGGGGCACAGTGGGAGGGCTTCTAGTGTCCTGGCCCCACTGACAGACCTCCTGATGGCACCTGGTACTTTTGGCCACCGTGTGAAACAGAGTGTTGGACTGGATGGGCCATTGGCCTGATCCAACATTGGCTTCTCTTATGTTCTCTTAAGCATACAAAAGTTAACACTGAACATCAATGCACTAGCTCAAGAGTCCCCAAGACGGTGCCCACGGGCACCCTGGCACCCACGGCCACCTCTTCTGGGGACCCCTGCTCTAGTCGCAAGTGGCAAGTGAGAAAGTGTGCCTTTGGGGCTAAGGCCTATTTAAGGAACTCGAGAGAAAGGAAAAAAAGGTAATCAGAAACCCTTAACGCTTAGGAACTTCACTGAAACCATTGCGCTGTTACACTTCTAAACAAACTCTGTTTACGTTTTAAGAGAAAGCAACTGTTTCATTTTGAGAAAAAAGTTCGAGTCCAGCGGCACTTTCCCTTTCCTCTTATTCCCTTACAAGCTCATTGCTTAACAAATCTTGAGTTGCAGAAGATCCTAATTCCTCATTCTTTGGACGCAAGGGCTAAAAGGACTGCAATGAATTTTGCTACTGCCAGAGTGATCTTACGATCCTTAACACTAGGCAAATGAGACTGAGTTTCTGATTGTATGGGGACAACTGATCCAGTAGAGGCTTAATATAACGATCAAAAAACCTGCATTCAAGCAAAACATGAAAAGGTGTATCAATCTTATTAAGGCCACAAGGGCAGATTCTATCAGAACAAGGCGAGTGGCACCTTTAAGACCAACAAAGCTTTATTCAAGATATCAGCTTTCATGTGCAGGAATATTTCTTCAAGATACATTTAAATGGAAGTTGCCAGTCCGTACGCATAGGTAGAGGGCGAGCAGAAAATTAGCATACAGCATAATAAAATTGTTTGGCAGATGCAAAGGGAGCATGAAAGCTTATACCTTGAATATTTACTGAACATTTTTCCTGATAGTCTTAAAAGTGACGATTCTTACCTCTTGATATATATAACTACTTCAGCCAGAATATTATACGCCAAATATTGGAGGTGCCAAGAGATGCCAAGTAAGGAAGAACATATCAATAAAATTCTGGAAGCCACAGAAATGGATAAACTTACATTAACTTTGAAAGGCCACTTGGATGACTCATTTGAAAATACTTGGCAGAGATTTCATGAATGGAATAGAAGAAGAAGTAGAGATTGGATTTATACCCCGCCCTTCACTTGGAGTCTCAGAGTGGCTTACAAACTCCTCTCCCTTCCCCTCCCCACAACAGACACCCTGTGAGGTGGGTGGGGCTGGGAGAACTCTGACACAAACTGCTCTTTTTCAAGGACAGCTGTGCCAGAGCTTGTGACTGACCCAAGGTCACATCAGCAGGTGCAAGTGGAGGAGTGGGGGATCAAACCCGGTTCTCCCAGATTAGAGTCCACACACTTAACCACTACACCAAACTGGTATAAGCATTATATCCTTACTTAAACAAGATGCATAACCAAAAAGAAGAGAAGAAGAAGACATGAAGAGACTAAAGTTCATTATTGTTGTTGCAAAACAATATTTGCTTAGTATGAGGTAGAAGCTATATGTAACAGAATAGAGACAATAAGCGATATGTAAGCACAATGTACCCCCATGTTTATGTTTAGAAGGTGTGAATATGTTTGTATGCATGTCTCTTAATGTTGTTAAAAAATAAGAAAACTTTTTTAAAAAAGCATAATAAAATTGTTTGACAGATGCAAAGGGAGCATGCGTGCACACGAAAGCTCATACCTTGAACAAAACTTGGCTGGTCTTAAAGGTGCCACTGGAGTCAGCCTTTGTTCAGGTATCTGAAGTAGTGTGCCTGCACATGAAAGCTGATACCCAGAATTAAACTCTGTTGGCCTTAAAGGTGCCCCTTGACTCAAACTTTATTCTATTGCTTCAGACCAACACGGCCGCCCCACTTGAATCTTCCCATGTTAGTTTGTATTGAGCTTCCTTCCAGATGTTAGAGGCAGTTAGCAACAGTTTAAATATATAATTATGCCAAATCAGAGGTATTAATAAAATACGGATGTTGAAATTAACACACATGTTAATGGGACAACTTAAAACATGCAGCTCTGTAAACGACTGATCTCTGAAGCAACTTCCCACATATGGAAATTCAAATAAGAATAGATTATTTGTCAGAATCATGAAGGGTTAACAGAAAGGCATAAGAATAATGTGGGTTATAAAAAGGAGGAGGAGGAGGAGGAGATT
>NW_015188775.1:0-2040 GCF_001447785.1 Gekko japonicus
ATCCAAATACTAACCAGTGCTGATCCTGCCTATGGTCACGGCTCAGCCGGGGCAGCCCTTTAAACTAGCTTCCTGGGGCAGCTGTGCAGGCTGGAGCCAATCTGCGGGCATGTGGCTTTACCTTGGAGGCGATGATGAAGAGGTGAGCAAAGCTGAAGTGGATGAACTGGGGTGATCTGGCCACAGCATGGGATTAAACAGCTGAGGGGCTGCTCCACTCTGCCCCCCAAGGCTGGCCCCCTGGCTGATGAAGCTGGCTGGCTCACCCTGTGGCAGTTCCCGCTCATTCCAAACCTCGTACCTTCCCTGCTTCACCCTCCCCCGATCTGCAAATGGCAGCACTGGGTAAGTCCATGCTGTGCATCTCAATATGTGTTGTTGATGTTTGTAGGAATAACCTTTATCTTTTCTTTCCTTTCTCAGGCCAATTGTTCTGGACCCTGTTAACCCAACATTTAACGTGTGTGCAAATAGCAATGCCTGGGATGAAGTCGCTCATGTGGCAAGGCAGAGTCTCCTTAAGCCACTCTTCAGTGGTGTCCGAGCAAAGGAGCCTTGGCTTTTTACAAATAATTGGTGAACCTGCACACTTTCTGTAAGAGGCTGTCTTCTAACACTTGGAGCACTGCAGCGGGAAAACCATCATGTTAAAGTGAATGAGATGCACAATATGTGTTACACTCCAACCAGATGTAATGTATGCAGCTGTGATGGTTCCTTATCCACTGCAAATCACCTGTGAGAGAAGGAGCAGGGGGAAATGGTTTGTTTAACTTTTCCTTTGCCAATCTGTTTTTTTCCTTCAAACTCCTTCCAATAGAGTAGCTTTTACTTCCTGGTGTTCCAGACCCAGGTTTGCAAGGTAAACATGGAGCTGGAATATTGGGCGGGGAAACAGAAGAAAGCAATTAGCAAACAAAAAGGTATTTCTATCCTCTTTTCTTCCTTCTGTCTGTGCATAAGGAGCTACTGGGGATTGCAGCTGCAGTCTAATGTATAAATTGCCTCTAACAGCAGAGCTCTCTGACATAGTCAACAAATAATTGATATCACTTTTCAGTAAGTTCATCAAATAGCTGTGTTAATCAATGAGTGTTGGGGTTTTTTATTATTTGAAGGAAGAAACCAACAGAATACTTGCAGCTGTATGATTATGTCGAATAAAGATTTTAAGAACTGGATCAACAGTTACAACATTTCAAATTTTCAGGCATCATACTACATACTTCTGTTTCTTTGCTTCTCTATTGATATGCTGCAAAATGTTTAAGCTTACAGTGATGTAAGCATATTTTAAAAAAAGAATGGACCATAGACAGAACTGAACTTCTAAAACAGGATTTTATGTTCACATACAGTATATTGAATCTTCACAATACACACATTTTTTCTGAGGTCTTTGAATTTATTTTAGAAAATCATTATCTAAATGTTGAGTGCTGCTTCCCTTTAATGTGTTTTGTACCTTATTCAGTAACAAAGTGTGCATTTAACTATAGACCAGATTGTGTTTTTATGGGAAGGAAGAGAAGCCATTGACTGTAGCAAACAAATCACATCTGTAGATAAACATTGAATTAAAGGTCTTGTGCTTGGATCAGTTTACGTGGTGATGAATACCGTACAGTAATTTGTAAGGCTTTTTACACCTTGACCTTGGTGTATAATGTCCTGCCTATTTTGCTGCAATGGTAATTCCAGTGAATGTAACGACCTATACCACTAGACACTGACTAGCTGGCTTGTGCTGAGTTCACATCTGGGAGAGTCATGTCACTGGAAAAGGACAGTGGTAAGGACAAAGCCATTAGATTCTAACCCAGAAAGAAACTTTAACAGCATCAGCTAATTTGGTTAAAGGTTAAAACTCAGGAAATTATTCACACAAGTTTTGTAAGTGGCTTCTGAATGTCCAGATTTTAAAACTTCTTCATCTTATGTAGACACAAATGAAAACCCTGTTACTATAGAAATTTTGTTGAAAGAGTTTAAGTTGTTATTTTTACTTCTAAAATATATTTGAAATTTATGAATATACTT
>NW_015188776.1:0-1957 GCF_001447785.1 Gekko japonicus
CAGCCTCTTCTGCATCAGTGGTTGGGGCTATTTGACCAAGTATAGTGTGCTATTATAACATCCTTGTCAGGTACATACATACATTCAGTACATTCAGTTTAACAATACATTCAGTTCATTCAGTTTAACAACTACCAGTCAATTCTGCATCAAAATTGAATGGTAGTCGTTAAACTGAATGAACTGAACGTATGTACCTGACAAGGATGTTATAATAGCACACTATGCACTTTATAGAATGATAGTTATAAACAGAACATGTTAATTTACAAATGTTTCTTGCAGTATATATTTATTCGTTACTTGCGTCTCCTGGTTTGGGCAGGGAATCCCCCACCCCAGCTCCTGTTGCCTGCTACCACTCAGTGGGAGAATTTTTTTTTTAAAGAAACAGCAGCAACACATGCACCATTGCATCCCTTTCAGGAAAATCCAGAAGTGACAGAGGGCAGCTTTAGGAATCACTAAAAACTCTTGTGATTTTACCAGGTTTTCCCTGAAAGTGATGTGATGGTATACATGACATCATGACCTCCAGGTCCAGCCCCCAATCCACTTGCTAGTTGCATGGGTCAATATATAAAAATAAAACAGCAGTGTTGCACTTGCCCCCGTGAGCCTTCTTATGAAGGTGCCTTGTACTACGTCTCACCGTTCATCCACATCACTTGGTACTGTCTGCTCTGGCTGGTACTCAGAGCAAGACCCACCCACTTTTCTGGGCATGTGAATACTTTTTAAAAAAATTATTTTGTAGTATTTGTGTGTGTGTGTACACAAGTGTGTGTGTACCTGGAAGTCATCATGTCAACCTCTGACCCATACTGGGGTCCTGGAGAATATTCAAAGAGGCGGCTGAATAAAGCCTGCCCCCACCTCCTGACTGTTGGTATTCCAAGGAGGTCTCCCACCCAAGTACTTGCCAGAGTCGACCCTGCTTAGCTTCCGAGATCTGACGAGATCAGGCCTGCCTGGGCTATCCAGGTCAGGGCCATGTGAATACATTTTGAAGTGCTGCCTCGGTGCCCATGTCATGGGCTCTATCCTACCACTCCCCTCAGCTTAGTATGAAGCCTTCCTCCTGTGAAGGAAGAGCCTCTTCCACTGAAGGAAGGTACCTTGGGATGGAGGAAAACGCTGCACTTAGCTGAGCAGAGTTGTAGGATACATTTCATCGTTTCCGAGGGCCAAACTAGATGAGATGGTATCTATAGGTTGGACCCATGGATGCCGCTGTCACTTAAAAGTGATTTTAAAATGCTGTGAGGGCCTGTAGCATGGCAGAATGGCACTTGTTCCTTCCCACCTTTTTCAAGTGCTCAAACAGCCATGTGGGGGGGTTCAGCTACAGCAGCATTTGCAAATGAACACAGAGGGAATAAGAGTGCCTCAGCCCAGTGCACTCCAGCTCCAATCCTGAAGTCCTTGCAGCATTTCTAAATTTCTAAATTTAGGCTTTAAAATGGTGGTGGTGGCAGCTACAGTTCGGGCCTATGGACGTTGTCGTGTCTAATTTGGCTCTGAATGACACAACTCTGTAAGGCAGGTTTGGCTGAGAGATGGTAAGGTCCCCCAGTAAGCTTCATGGCAAATAGGGATTGGAACCTGATTCTCACAGATCTTAGTGTGATGCTCTACCATCACACAGGATAATTAATTATTAGGAAACAGATCTGTCTTCACACCCATCAGAAGGATGTGACAGCCTCCCAGCTGAAGGGAGAGAGCCTGCTGGGTGTCTGTCTGTGGATAAAAAAGATTAGTTTTAGATTCTGGATAAGACAGTGGGAAGCAGAGAGACACTGCTGGGAGCTGGCTGAAGCACTCTGAGGGTACAGGTTCTCTCTCTCTCTCTCTCTCCCCCCCCCTGGTGACTTTTTGCTGTGCTTTACTCATAAATATTGCAACATAAGTACAGTAAATCAATCAATAAAGTAAAATTGGTGGTCACAATTCA
>NW_015188777.1:0-2140 GCF_001447785.1 Gekko japonicus
TCTTGAGTGATCTCAAAAGAACCAGCAAAAAGCTGAATTGAAGGCTAAAGGCACAAAGATATGTGTGGAAATTAGAGGGTAAACTGAAGCAATATGGGGGGCCAGAACTGACCAAAAAAAAAAGTGAAAAAGCCCCAAAGTCTCCCTTTTTGACAGTGAGAACTCTTAACTTCTCAAATAGACATTTTTTTCATAGGAAACAGAGCTCCACCTAGTGGCACAAGAAGAAAACGTATCCTTTGTTCCAACTGTGTTTGTGTGCCATTCTTTAATGGAGGAACCTAACACAGCAATTCCCCAGTGCAGGAACCGGGGCATTCTTATGTGTGCTGCGACAGGACTGTTATCAAAACATAAAGCGAGGCTGCCATGAGTCCATGCACAGAGGATGCTGCCTGTTAAGTCTCTGCACGATTAACTGCCTTTCATCCTTCCAATTCGGCACAGGTAATTCTACGCACCGTGCCTCCACACTGGATGCAGTTAGACCAGCCCCAGAGAAGGCTTCCTGTTGGATCTCTGCACGAGTTACTGATCTGGGCTGACCTCTGGCAGGCTCAGACTAGAAGGGGGAGATTTCCTGTGTGGCAGGGCAATTACCCTTTCACATGTTGTCGAAGCCTTTCACGGCCCTGGTAGACCTCCTGATGGCACCTGGGTTTTGGCCACTGCATGACGCAGAGCGTTGGCCTGGATGGGCCATTGGCCTGGTCCAACATCTCTTAGGTTCTTTTGGCTCCCTGGTGGACCTCCTGATGGCACCTGGGTTTTGGCCACTGTGTAACGCAGAGCGTTGGCCTGGTCCAACATGGTGTCTCTTATATTCTTAAAATGACAATGTGATTTCTTGAGGCTGCTGGTCCCCCAGAAGCAGCATTATGTGGAGATCAGCGGGCTGCAGTGCGAGGGGGAGAGGCAGGAATGTCCCATTCGGCCCTTGGAAAATATAATCTGGATCTAACCCATCATATAAGCACCTTCCACCTTGCTTGGCCCCTGCTCTGTCCTGCTTCTCCGCCCCTTCCAAGCACCAATCCTTCCTGCTCTCCAGCCTTTGCTTAAACATACCACATTTCATCAACAGCAACAAAAAAAGCCCTGCACTCAGAATAAATTATGTAAATGAGAGGCATTTGCACCAATTTGCATGAATCTGATCATCTATTCCGAGCGCAATATTTAGATTTTGCTCGATGTTACAGCTGCCAAACACAACCATGCTTGGTGGTTGCTACGGAAGGGGGCAGATCTTGCACATGTACAGACGCGTAGAAGCACTTAACGAGCAAAACATTACTTAAAATTCAGTTTAGGTTTATAGTGATTTACGCTCACTCCTTTAATTGGTATGTAGAACGCCACCATCTTTACAGCCATTGGTATTTCAATAGATGTTTAAGTGTTTAAAGTTTAATAAGCTCCCATTCCTAGAACGAAAAAAATGGGTGTAATTAAATTTTCAATTACTATAAGGGGTTTTTGGTCCATACAATTAATAAAAGCTTAAGGCACTTAAACAGGAGCTAGTTTTAGAAGCTTAAAAGCGCTCCCCTAATTAGCTTCTATGCTTACAGAGCACATTAGTCATTTCTTAAAATGCCACACACTGTTTCCTTTTGCAGCTGCCAAAAGATGAATTAGCGGGCAATCAAGGTTTAATATTACCATCCGGTAATTCCTCAAGGTTTCCCCCCCACACCAAAAGGTGCTGATGTTGCTCTGCTAATTTTAATGAAGCTGGGATGATCAACCTGTATTTGCATGGCATTATCGTGGTCCTTGGACAATTCAGTGGGCCCTCGTTTGCAAAAGGCCATATCAATCCAATTAAATACTTGACTGGCGAGTCCAAATAGATGAGTCTCGCTGCAGAGAGTGCTGGACCATGGGGGTCACATGGGTCAACCGTTTGACAGCATGTTACTAGTACCAAAAGGTTTGCGGGTCCCTCTTTTGTTCATTGCGGGCAGGCAAAACCTTTTCTAGCAGATAACGCTGCCATTTGTTCATTTTGCCTGTAAACGCATGAAGCTGCCTTATACCATGTTAGTCTACTGAGATCCGTAATGTTTAGCCTGACTGGCAGAGGTCTTTAATATCATCTAGTGCCCACTTTGGCCACCAAATGAGCACTCCCTGG
>NW_015188778.1:0-2160 GCF_001447785.1 Gekko japonicus
CGATCCCCCCTGAAATGACCTCTGCACATTACACAGAATGACAGTCCAACTGCATGTTATATGGGAAACCTATGTTTGGACCTTCCAACTTCTGTTTTAAAGCTAGAAACCAGGCATGGGGGGGGCATGTTATTTGGGAAGAAGGCTAACTCTTGCCCTAGGCTGTTCCCCAAACAAAGTCTCTCTCTTTGCCCAAGCTGCTGTTAGTCAAATCATGGGGAGGGAGGAAGAAGAGACAAGTTCCCATACAATATCTCTAGGAAAATTGCAGGGAAGGGGGAGCTGACCTTCTCCAGTACTGCAGCTCCAGTCTGAATATCCTGCGCATGGCTGCTTTCACTTTAGCTTTCAGGGCCTGTAAAATGGAGTTTTCCCGCCAAGCCTTCAGGTAAGGAGCCACACTTAACAACCTAAGACCCTGTGCCCAACACCACCATCCAGTCTGAGCGTGCTGATAGAAAAATCAATTGCTGACTATTTTTATTATGTCTGTTGCTACTACTGTACCGCCACTTGCCATACATATTGCTTTTAGTACTTATGCTATGTTTTATGCTTATATTTATATTGTTGTCTTTATCTGTTGAAATATTATGTAAGCCTGCTTCAACGGGGAGGGCAGGGTACAAATCAAATAAATAAATAAACTCTGAAAAATTCTGAGGAATTTCAGACAGACGATATAATCTGGAAGAGGAACGGTTCCCAAACGGTTTCTGGTCTGTCATTTCAGACAGAACCATTTTAGAACTGGTTCCCTAGCGGAATATATTTGTAATTTCACACACAAACGCTTCTGTCCCATTTAGGAAACAGGGCTGGAGCGTTTTACCTGTCAACCGCTTCCAAGTAGTCTTCAGTTTCCTTTCCCAGTTCCGATGCGCTTTTCCCCACTGTTTTTTGCCTGTGCGGGCGATCTCTGGTGTTTTTTTTAACGTTCGCTTTATAGCGCTATAACGGTATACCGCCACGCCATGACACACCAGCATTATATCAACCCCATTAGAATGACTGGAGTGTTTTGTTATGGCACTGTAGCGCTCTAAAGCGGATGTTCAAAAAAAAAAAAGCCGGAAATCACCCGCGCGGGTGAAAAATGGCAGGGGAAAAGCGGTGCAGTCTGAAATGGCAAACCGCTTCAGATCCCGCTCTTTACCGGAAGGGGAAAGCCATGTGTGAAATGGCAGCCCTATACCGGTTTACTCCATGACGGATCAAAAACGGCTTCAAAACAGGTTAAAAAGGGTAATGTGAAATTCCTTTCTGTCTCCCACAGGAAGTGTAATTTCACCCCCATTGCTGCAGAATTCTGATCTACTTCCCTGCAAACTTGCAGATGGGAAGCATTTTGAATCACTCTTCTTGAATGACTGTTTTTGAATGTAGTAACGCCACAAGCCCTTTTCAGACAGCCTATCTATTCCATTTTAGTAACGGGTTACTAACAGATTTCTTCTGTCATTTCAGACAGAACCATTTTAGTAACTGGCTGCTAGCAGAATTAATTTACCGGTTCATATAAACGCAGTTGTCTCCCATTGGCGAAGCCTGCCTGAGCCATTGTTGACGTAAACAGCTTTCTTCTGTTTTCAACCCCTTCCATGCACTTCTGAATTGCTGCGGTGTGCTGTTTGAAATGCCCAGCTACTGCTTCCTGCAATGCTGTTTTTGTTTTCCTGCCCCTCTTCCTCTGAGGGTTTTTCTAAAAAATATATCCATGATTGCTAAAGCGCTGAGCCAATCTCACACGTCAGTGTCATAGCAGCACCATAGACATGCCCCAGGACTCTCAGCCTCATTTGTTTTGCCTCTCTTTCTTGGAATAAATGGGGAGAGTGTAAGCATCATTACATGGCAATTTACATGAGAGTAGCCCTATTGGCTTCGGTACATTTACTCTTGTGTCCATCATAGGAGAGAGACAGCAACTCTGAAGCAGAAAAAGTAGGGTTACCAGCTCCAGGCAGGGAAACTCCTGGAAATTTGGGGATGGAGCCTGGGGAGAACAGGGACCTCAGTGGGGTACAATACCATACTGTCCACCTTCCAAAGCATTCATTTTCTCCAAGGGAATTGATGTCTGTAGTCTGGTTAACATCCCCCCCCCACCCCACTTTAGCCATGGTCCATGCCTGCCCAGAAAGCCCTGCACACACTTTT
>NW_015188779.1:0-2177 GCF_001447785.1 Gekko japonicus
GTGATCCACCATCCCCTGTAGTCAGACAGAGCAGTAGTGCTTTCTGTTGCTGTATTCATAGATCTTTCCACCTGGTGCTAGAATGGTGCTATGTGTACCATCAATAGCACCAATGCATTGTGGTATCCCCAGGTGCCCAAAACCATCCATTATCTGTGAAATGAAGCATTCATCAGTCATTAGTAGCAGTGCCCTGCCCTCCCCCCCCAAAGCAACATTTCTTCCTGATAGACACACATAAAATCACTCTTAATGAAAACCACATCCTCCACATAGGTGTTAATGCCCTTTAATTATTGCAGGATACCCTAGGCATGGCTAGGCATGCTGGATGTATCGTGGCATCTACAGGGAAGACAAGATGCTGATTTTAACCGTTACCATATGTCATCTGGATGAAATACAACTCCAGTGCTTACTTGAACACAACATCCACACTTTCTCATAATCACGCAACAATGCAACACATAAAAAATTACCGTGCTGATCTCATTGCCTAGGCAGACAACACTGGAATACAACTCTGCCTCCATAGAGAAGCACACCTCCAGGACAATATCTCCAACAGTGGAGAAACCAATTCCAAACTGCTTGATGACTTCACAGTACGTATTTGAGTTTGACAAGTACCAAATGACTGCTGCTACATGCTTAAACGTGGGTACCGGTGAATGCATTTTTGTTGTTTATCAGTCAAGCCTTGGTTGCAGGACAGAAACAATCCCCATGAAAGTGGAACAGGTCACCCTGAAGTTCTTCACTGTTTGTCGCTCCATACACCAAAAACAAAGTTTTCCCATCAATATGTACTTCTGGGGTACACCCAGTAACAGCATGGAAACCGCATCCCAGCAAGCACATGCCACCTGTGACACCAGTGATGAGAGGCCAACAAGTGTTCATTGAGATCACACAGCCGTCTGCATGAGGAGGAAGACTGCAGATCATGGAGATACCTTTTCCTCTGTCGAGATCTTCTCATGTATGCAAACAGCACATTGAGGGATGAAGTCAGGCTGAGGGTTTTCACTTTGAACAGGGACAGGATAGTTCCCAGAGCTCTCACTTGCCTAGTAGACATCATGGCCATGGACATTGCTTGGGGCAGCTATCAGTAATGGAGTTTCCACTGTGGTGGGCATCAAGGTTTATTTTTTTAAAAATGACAGAGACCAATCTCTGAGCTGGGTTTGCACAAATGAGGGCAACATCATTCAGGATTCTCTGGTAGGAAGTGAGCTGCAGTATTCACTCCACAGAGTTGTGTTACAACACAACTATGCATGCCCCAAAATGTATTCTCCACAGAGGTACGTTACAATGCAATCACACATGTGCTACAAAAAGGAGAGGGAGTGGGAAATAAAACAAGGGGGAGGAGCTGCAGCACAGGGAAAGGCCGGAAAGGTCAGAAATATGGAAATCCAGAACTGGAGCAAAGGGACAACTAATGGTGAAGATTAAACAGTAGTGCAGAACTCATGCATCAAATCTGGCCCAATTGAACAACCTTCAACTCATAGGGAGCTAAAAGCAAATTCATAATGCGGCATTGGCCTAAGAAGCAGACAATGCCTTCCCAAAACTTCCTACTCTACTGTTAGAGCGCCACCCTGTGGTTAGTACCATAAAAAGCCAACGTGCAAAAGAGTACATAGAGATGTGATATAAAACTGCAAAGAGAAATTGAAGAGAAATTAAAAAGAAATTCTTCTTGTGAAAGAGAAAAAAGAAATGAGAGGAATGAAAGAGAAAAAAGAAATGAGAGGAATCAGTGGTGACTTTTTTTAAAAAAAACAACACCTGAATTTCAAAAAAAGAAGAGAAAAAGAAATTCCACTTCTAATAATAATGCAAACGGCCATTAGGCCAGGCTTACATAGAAGGGCCTTTTATGTGAACTAGCATGTCCATATAGTGAAGTGTGTTTATCACAAGTTCTGCCCTTGGATCACTGGCAATTCAATCCATCAAAAAATTGTTGGCAGCATATATTGGACCAATTTGTACAAGCTGCACTTTTATGAGAGCATGGTGTAGCTGTTCACATTAACAATGACTGCCCTAAATACTTTCATATAGATCTGTAACTTGATGGCTAATTTTTGCACAACAGTTGCAGGCCCGTAGCCAGGTGTTTTGGCTTGTTTTTTGTTGTTGTTGTTTGTAAAAAGTAA
>NW_015188780.1:0-2432 GCF_001447785.1 Gekko japonicus
GTTCAAACAATAGTAGGTATTGGGAGGATGGCATGTCATGTCTGTCCATGTGGCTGGCTTCCAGCGATCTGTCCATGTGGCTGGCCTCCATCTTAAAATTTACCTATGTCCCTTGACGTTTCCCAACACAGCCAGGCTGAATCCACAGCTAGGGTTTCCAATTCCAGGTGGAAAAGTTCCTGAAGATTTGGGGGTGGAGCCTGGAGAGGACAGGGTGTGAAGGGGAAGGACCTCGGAGGTCTACAATGCCAGAGAGTCCAGCCTCCAAAGCAGCCAGTTTCTCCAGGGGAACTGATCTCTGTCTCTGGAAATCAGTTGAAATTCCAGGAGATCGCCTGGAGGACACACTTAGAGGTTCGCAACTCTAATCCAAACGTTGTCGGACACACACATGGAGGGTCCATGGCTCAGTGGTAAGACATCTGTTTGGCATGCAGAAGTTTCCAGTCTCAATCCCTGGCATTTCCCATTAAGGATCTGGTAACAGGTGATGGGAAAGACCTCTGCCTTGCAACCCTGGACAGCTGCTGCTGGTCTGAGAAGGCAATACTGATTTGGGTGTGCCAAGGGTCGGACACAGTATATGGCAACTTTATATGTTCATACAGTCTGCTACCATTGCATTTTAGCAACTGGATTTTCTTTTATGTTGTCGAAGGCTTTTTCTTTTGCGGACAAGGCCATTCAGTGGCAAGTGGTTACTCTAGTGCAACAGCAGCAGAATATCCAATTGTAAGTGGATGCAGCTTGGGAGAGAAGGCAGCTGCAACTCCTCCACTGATCTGTTTCCTAGCTCCTGGCTGTCCTCTTCCTGCAAAACATGCCTGCTAGTCCTGCTCACACAGCAAGTGAAAGAGCCGAGCTGATGTCTCCAGCAAGCGAGGAAATGTCAGCCCTTGGGTGTCCAAGTCACAATGGGCGATTCTGCATCAGCTTTTCCCTATGTTGTTTTACCAAACCCATGTCGGAACAGAAATCCCCCTCTGCATTGCATGCTGCTGTCATTTCCTTTGATCACCAGATTTTATGGTACCCTCCACACTGCATGCTGTTTTATGGTACCTTCTGCATAGATTTATGACCGTTCAGGGGTGACTTCGCAGTAAGCCTGGCATTGCCCCAAGGCATCTGAATGTGGTTTTCAGCTGCACCTTTTCCTCCCAGTTGAGAAAATGTGGAGCGAATTGAGAAAATGTGGAGCAAAATCCTAGATGCAGAATTGCCCAGTGTAGCAACTGTGCTGGGCGTGCTCAGGAACTCCCACGTTTCTTCCAAGTTCTAACTAGAATGGTGGGAAAGGGGCTCTATCCACTACCCCTGCAACCTCTTCTCTGAAAATGCCAAACCTTAAGGTTTAAATCCTAGGGCAAGATTTGTCATCTCTTATATAACCCACTGGAGCTGCGGTGGCTCAAGTGGTTAAGACGCTGAACTGCAGGCTGTGGAAGGTCGGTAGTTCAGCAGTTCGAGACCCGAGTTGCCGCATGATGGAGTGAGCTCCCGTCTCTAGTTCCAGCTCCTGCCAACCTAGCAGTTCGAAAGCAAGAAATTGCAAGTAGATAAATAGGTACCACTTCGGTGGGAAGGTAACAGCGTTCCGTGCGCCTCGGTGTTTAGTCATGCCGGCCACATGACCACGGAAACATCTCTGGACAGCGCTGGCTCTTCGGCTTGGAAACGGAGATGAGCACCGCAACCCTAGAGTCGGATTTGACTGGCTTTCGAGCAAGGGATATATACCAGCAAAGGGAGCAGCAATGAAATGACACCTGAACACAATGGATTGCTGCAAAATGCATACAATTAAGAATAATAGACAATAATTAAACAATAGTACTGATGAGCTTCATGATGTTTTAATCTTTGTTTTTCAACAATAGGGCGCCACCAAACAGAAGATGATGACGTCAAGATGAACGGACAAACCTCCCGAGTTACCATTCGTTTCGAAGTTTCTTTATCAAACAGGTCTCAGTTCAGCGTTCTTGTGCAATAAAGTTAACCACAACAAATTCAAATAACTTCTTCCACAGCTCTTTGCTAACAGTTACACCTTTCTATCGGACAACAAGAACACCCTTTGCAGCAATCCATTGTGTTCAGGTTTCGAGCAAGGGAACCTTTACCTTTATATAACCCACTGCCAGCTATGGGTGGAGGAGATTCCTGGAGATTTGGGATGGAGGCTGAGGTTTGCGGAGGGGAGGGGGCTCAGGGGGTATAAAGGCCATGGAGTCCACACACCTATTTTCTCCCGGGACACAGATTCTTTGTAGTCTGGAGATCAGTTGTAATCCTGGAAGGTCTCCGGGTGCCACCTGAAGGTTGGTAGGAGGCTGGCAACTCTAAACCCATGGCGATCCATGCTGCTGCTCTTCTCAGAATGGCCACTGAACTACACCCGCTCTGTAAGGAGTTGAAATATGAGTCTC
>NW_015188781.1:0-2226 GCF_001447785.1 Gekko japonicus
TCTGAGACACGCACTTGTGTGCCGGGCACGTGTATGTGTAGACAGATAGCATGCCCACCAACTGCCGCTTGGGGTCCTAGAGTGATGTTCAACCATCTGCAAATGTGCAGTCCATTGAGGCAGGCAAAGTCTGGCAGACAAAAGAAGAAAAGATGGCCCTGCAGCGGGGAGGAATGGCTGGTTAGATAGGAGAGTGGGAATCAGCACCTTCTTCTTTGATGAATTTTATTTCTTGTCTGTCTCCAGACTGGTATCCTCAGGCTAGATCCTCTTTCTTCTTGGAAGTTCAAGAGAACAGCACCCTCTCTCAGCTAGCAAGGTAGCTAGGAGACTGTCTCTTCTCTTTACTATCAAATATGCCGGTTCCTGAATAAAACTTTCTTTACTCTTTTAAATCAGTTTGCACAGTAACTGCTGAGCCATCACTCTGCCAATACAAATCACGCCATAAACAGAATTGCCCATGGTCAATCGATCCCAGGCAAGGCCTCCTTCTAGTTGTCACTGCCACCATGACTGACAGCCACCGACACCTTATCCTGCAGGATTGTCAAACTCCCTCCTGAAGCCATCCCACATTGTGCCCACCACACCGTCCCGTGGCAGCAGGTTCTGAAAGCTAATTATGTCTTGAGTACCCTTTCTTTTGTCCACCTCAAACCTACCGCCAAGAAGTTTCACTGGGTGACCCCTGGGCTCTAGTATTTTGGGAGAAAAGAAGAAGAGATTGGATTTATACTACCCAAAGGTGTTTCAGAGCAGCTTACAAACTCCTTTCCCTTCCCCTCCCCACAACAGACACCCCGTGAGGTAGGTGAGGTTGAGAGAGCTCTGACAGAAACTGCTCTTTTTTCAAGAACAGCTGTGCCAGAACTATGGCTTGCTCAAGGTCATCCAGCAGGTGCAAGTGGATCTGATCTGTGTTAGACCACAGTAAAGCCTCTTGTAAGCAAGTCATGTTTTGATTCTGTGCAGTGGGAATGGAAAGCTAACAACTACTGTACTACGTGATATCATTTCATTGAACAGCACTGTACAAACTAGTCCTGGCAGAGAGAGAAAATGACTTATTTACTGCCATCTTTGCCACATGTCAGCTACGCTGCCATTGTATGTGGGGAGGGGTAGGAGGCTGCTGGGTGAATGTATTAATGTGCTGGAATGTTAACTTTCGCTCCTTATCACTGAAGTCTTATCTGTTAGCTGGGCGCCTGACCTTGGTGCTTCACGTGCTTTGCTCTGCCTGGGAATGTGAACCTGTTAGTTTAGGCGCAGCCCGTTTGCACCTCTGATTGGCTCGGCTCCATCAGGGGACCCCCACTTTGAACACAGTACATCTTCTCCCTCCCACCTTTAGGGGTAGCTCTTACATGGAAATGTATGCAAAGATGACCTGCCTTTACTGTACTCAATAAACTTGATCCTTTCTGAAGGAACATTGTTGAGACCGATTGCTACGGGACTCTGACAATAAGCTTTCGAGAGTCAAAGCTCCCTTTGTTGGCATCTGACAAAGGGAGGGTTGACTGAAAGCTTAACCTCCCCAAAAGCTTGTTGGTCCCTAAAGGAGCTACTGGATTCGAATCTAGCTGTTCTGCTACAGATCAACACGGCTGCCCCTCTGAAACTTTTTTTTATACTTATGCCGTTTGCTACAGCACTGTCTATCCAGCTTAGAATAACCTTGGAGCTCCTCACTATCTTGCTTGGGGGGGGTTTACCTACCTTCATCAGCAAACCTGGCCCACTTCAATGTCCTTCCACCATTCTGGGTCATTTAGGAAGAAAGAGAACAGCACTGCACTGACCTAAAAGGTACAAGCAAATTGCAGGCGACCCCGCCCCCCCCATTCAGTGTGTTCAATTTGTCCTTCTCTACAGAGCAAAGGCTGTTTTAACAGGCTTCGCTACACAAGATCAGGGATCGGCTCCAGGCGCACGCTGGGACCAACGTTTCCCTCGTCTGGCATACGAGGGCACCAAGCTAGTCCCTTCCAGCCTGATGCAGGACTTGGATGACCCTCTGAACACAGCTGCTGTGTCCCCTCCATCTCATCACAGCATCCAGCACACCCTGAAGCAGCCACAGAAGCTAAATATAACTCCCAAACAGCAGTGCCCTTAACAAACATAGGAGAAAGAAGGCAGTATGCAGCCCAACCCCAACGATCTCTCTATTGGGTGAGGATACTCCAAGAAATTAAGAAAGAATACGTGACTGTGATA
>NW_015188782.1:0-2249 GCF_001447785.1 Gekko japonicus
GTGGTGAGTTATAAGCTTTGTCAAGAACAAGGAGAAAGAAGGAACCAAAGAAAGGGAGATAAACTTCTCCCCATTTTCTCCAGCCAGCTATGTGCTTAGTGTTGCCAAAACCAACCTCAGTTTAGAACACAAAACCCCAAATCCAATTTAAAAGATTTTCAATTCAATTTGAAGTAAGATTGCAGCCTGGCCCATGGGCAGGATCCAACCTTTTTTTCCCCTTATAGAAGTTTTGGATTTTTTGGAGATTGGAATTTAGTGTGAACCTTCCAGCTTGCCAATAAGAAGATGGGACATTTTAAAAAAAAATATTGTGAACCATTACTATGGAGTTGATCCATTGAAAACAAATTATGTAACTATGACAGACAGTAACTTTCCACAGTATGCAGTGTATGTGTTTTTAATTATTCTGGGAAAGCTTTTGGAATAATACAGCCCAGTTGGGTCTAAAGTTCAGGAACTGATCTGGCCAAGAAGTCTATACCAGGTTCCAGAAAGACATGTGGAAAAGAAGCCCATCCCAGGCTCAGCTGGTTTGCTAGGAGAGGAGCAAGAAGGACACAAATGCTATGCAGAATGGAAATGGCTACCTTTGGTACCCTCAAGCCCAATTCACACTTTAGCCTTGGAATGCTGGACGTTACAAATTGACCAGCTCACCTAGGACAGCGTCTGTCACGTTTTGCTAACGTTTGAATTATTTTCTCATTTGATATTTTGTATGTTTTTTTCCCTAAGGTAAAAATTAGCCCCAGTTCAGATATTAGCATAGCGGCATTTTGCTTTCTGGATATTAGATACTGATCCAGTAGTGTGAATGCTGATGCATCAAACAGAATGGTATATTTGTGTGATTATTTATCATGCCTCCATTGTCCTTGTTAATTTGGTCCCCTTAAGCAAGACGGGCTCTTATCACTCCAGGGGATACGCAACTGCCAGTAGGAAGATGCAGACTCCAAAATGTTACTGATACGAATTATGCAATTTATTGGAAGGCATTACTGCACAATACACTACAAAAACAAATTGCAAATTGCACTGAATCAAATGCGAGATACAGGAATACATATGAAATGCATGGATAAAGCACTAGGCATTGCCAATACACTTGAAACAAAAGTTGCAAACATGAGAGCAAAGCTCATATTTTAGGAACAAGAGACCCGAGGCCAATTCAGAGTGTGTGTGCGCACGTGTACATATGTGTAATATTTTAAATATTTATAAAGTTCACAAAGTAAACATGGGTCTACTTAGGTTGGGAAAATAGCATGGGGGTAGAGGCTATAGTCCCTTCTCCTTGTCATTAATGGTCCTGATCTAAATTGGATCAGGGAACTCGCCAGTAGGGACTTGTGTGAATTGGCCCTTAAATTGCTTTACCATGATCAGAAACTCAACTCAGTTTTTTCAGATTCCTATTAGCTCGCCATCTACAGGTTGGGGGGACAAATGGTTGGGGCCCCACTGGTGGACCTCCTGATGGCACCTGGTATTTCTGGCCACTGTGTGACACAGAGTGTTGGACTGGATGGGCCTTTGGCCTGAGCCAACATTGGCGTCTCTTACGTTCTTATGAAATGTCCTTTGAATGGGGAATGTTTTCCTGATTCCAAAACATACTAGGCCCACTAACAGCAGCATTAGGAAAGATACACACATAAACCCAGAAACTCAAGCCAGATTTTCCAGTCATGGCATGACTCTTTTCACAATTAAAAAAAAATGTTTTATGACTTTTATGACCTCCAAGTTGTAATTCTATTAGGAGCTGGGCAGACAGCTCCCCTCCAGGCAAAGAGGCTGATGCCCCCAGGGCAATGCCACAAAAGTGGAAACGAGAACCATTCTGGGAGGGAAGTTTTGTTCCGGTTAATTCACTTCTCCCGTGGGTAAGTTCGTTTTTCAAACTGGAAAGCTGTTTGAGCAAACATTTGCAAAACCTTGGTCCCTGATTCATGATAATTACTAACATGTTGGCCTTGTTGGGCAGAACGGACATTTTAAATGTGGCTCCCCGTGTGCAAGATACTAAAATAAGAAAAGGGTAAAACCCTGCCACCAAGAGTGGTGGCAAGCAGCAAGGGCTGTGTATTGAAGCGGGAATGCACTCAGAAAGTATCTGCATTACTACCAGCCATGACTACCCTGGAAGGCCCTTCTTTCCCAGTTGCTGTATCCTTCGACACGGAGTTCATATGAGTAACTAGGGACTGGATTCTCAGAGCCTAAAAAACCCTCTT
>NW_015188783.1:0-2193 GCF_001447785.1 Gekko japonicus
TCCTTGGCTTTGAGGGCCTGGCTTAACTTTCCATTAGATGAGCTGGAAGTGGTTGGGAGGTTAACCTATCACATATCTTATTGCTATGTGGTCATGTTATTGGTCTATCTGATTTCTTTTTACTGTCCATATTTGTGTTTTTCCTCTATCTACGGTTTGTAATTGCTTTGCTTAAAATGCATTAAAAGTCTGGAACTTTTTATACCACCAATTTATTATGCATTATTGTACCATGTATTATTGTATCATGTATTATCTCCCCTTGGCCTGAAGGGTTTACTGCTTTTGTGTTATTTTATTTACTGGGTTGTGCACTGAGCTTAAGGAATCATTGCCATTTATGTTAATCCAACTGTGGCATGAATTCCTCAGTAGTCAGTGCGGGCTCACTGGAACAAATTAGGACCCAGACTTTCAAGCATCAGGTCTTTCATATCATGTACTACCAGGTGCTTTTAACTGGAGATGCTGGGGACTGAACCTGGGACAATCTGCACAATTTTCTCATCTTGATCCACATACAACGTTTCTACTCCACATCACTAGAAATTTCGCTGCCTGGTATGAAAAAACATAAAACCTTAAACAGGTCTGCTACAGCATATGGAGCATAATTAAACCTGGCCCTGGTCCAAACCCCTTTTTGCAAATACACTGGACACCCATCTCCAGGGATCATGAGAAAGAAAATCTTCTTCGAACACGGCATCCCTTCTTGCGCTTGGGCTGGGTATATTAGTTCTTGCCTGTGGGCACAGAGTTCCTTCTATTCCTATTAAAGGACTGTGCGATTAATATTTCATTAGCCCCGAAGCTGTTATAAACGTTACTTTACTCAATCACAACCTGGGAGAGGGGCACTGATTTATTTCTCAGGCCTGGGGGGGGGAATGATTAAGCCAGAAAATTGTTGCTAAGTGTAATGGAAGGTAGGTAAGGTGGAAACGACACAGCTGTGAGGGGATGATCAATGTTCCTGCCACAGAAAGCTTTAACAAATAGTTTGCAACTGACAGGCTTGCTGCCGTCCTGATTACTCCTCATCCGGTTATGCTCATCTTAAAGGATACTCGAAGAGTTTCTCACCTACCGCTGCTTGCAAGCATTCTTTTGAACGTTACGCAGTTCCCCAGAGGGAACTTCTCAGGTGCCCCAGATCATTAGGATTTGAATGAAACTGACTTTTTAATAGGTGCTCCACATTTACGGTTGCCAACTCCAACTTGGGACATTCCTGGCAATTTGGGGGCAGTGCCTGCAGAGGCTGTGGTTTGTGGGAGGGAGGGAGCTCAGCGGGGGTGTGGTGCCATAGACTCCACTCTCCAAAGATGCCATCCCTGCCAGGGGGACTGATCTCTTCAGTCTGTCAGTTGTAATTCTGGCAGAAACCTAGGGTCTGCTTGGAGGTTGGCATCCCTACCCACCTTACCCGTTGCAAACAATGTCCCTGGTTTGCAACATATAGGCGCCACTCACATGCAACCCTAAGCCATGGTTTGGCACTACAGGACCAAGTGCTTATACACTGAATGTGCGCCTGCCTTGCGCCAAGTCAGACCACTAGAAGAAAGCTCAGGAAAAAAATACCGCAGGTTAACACATGGAATTCACTGCCACTGGAGGTGGTAGTGGCTACAAGCATGGATGGCTTCAAGAGGGAATTGGATAAACATATGGAGCAAAGGTCCATCAGTGGCTATTAGCCACAACAAGGTATAGATAGGAACTCTCAGTCTGGGGCAAGGGATGCTCGGTATTCTTGGAGCTTGTGGGGGGCAACAGTGGGAGGGCTCCTAGTGTCCTGGCCCCACTGCTGGACCTCCTGATGGCACCTGATATTTTTGGCCACTGTATGACAGAGTGTTGGACTGGATGGGCAATTGACCTGATCCAACACTGGCTTCTCTTATGTTCTTATCTAATGGTATTGTCTATGGTGACTGACTCTCCAAGGTCTGAGGGTGAGAAAAGCCTTTCGCAGCACCCCTACCCTTAATGTTGGGGATTAAACCTGGGACCTTCTGCACACAAGAAATGTGTCCTCCCGCTGAGCTACAGGCCCTTCTGGAAGCACAGTAGAGCAGAGCCAATCATCTTCCAAATAGCCTTCCTCCAGCCTTCCTCCAACTTAGATGACTCTGCCTCCAATGGAAGAGTCGTCTACATTGGAAGAAGTCTCCTTAGGCTGGAGGA
>NW_015188784.1:0-2184 GCF_001447785.1 Gekko japonicus
TTCCAAATCAAACAGTCCGGGCCATTTCAAACAGCTTCTGTGAGCCAGTGTTGACTGGAATCTAGGAGATCTCTGGGTCAAATCTCACTTCTGCCACAAATGTAAATTTAAGCATGCAACAATCTCAGAGCTTTGTTCCTCCAGCAGTATCATGGGGAAAGCAAACTTACACCAACGTTATGGGGCAATCATTAGCCCACATTTAGGCAGACTAGCTGGCCTGTATAGGGGTAGAGGGCTCCTTTAGTAAGTGTTTGAAAAGTGTGTGAGAGAGTGTATGCTGGCCCCAGTCAGTGTTATCTGTAGTTAAGTAAAACTGCTCTGTATCTTTAAGACTTGTTGCACCTGGGAATTGGAGTCCACAGTAAGGGGTCCCAGAAGCTTCCCTCTGACTGGCTCATTAAGAGTAATTTCTTTTCAGTTTCTTTGTCCATCAACCCTTACTGCAAGGAGAGGGGAAGCCCATCTCTTTCTCACCGGGGCTATAGAACTGACCTAGATCACAAGATGTAACTTTCCACCCAGCTATCTGGTCGATTGTGAGTAAATGATCTTCTGAATGCGTGTGAAGTTAAATAAAGATGATTTAAGCTCTCCTCAGTAGTCGTGGTTGACTCACACCTAGAGAGCGCTGGCTTAGCACAGCTCGCGCTAGACAGGACAGAGAGCTTTTCCACAGGGCATTTGTATAACTGGCAAGCAGAGTTCAGGCTCTGTTATTGCCTTTTTACTAAATTTTTAATAGTCCTGTTTACATTTGTCTTTTATCTTACGATGTGTAGTGTTTTTTACTTTGTTTATATGTCTATTTACTTCACTTGTGCCCCAGTTGGGGAGGAGCTTACAACATTCTTTTCTCACAACAACCTTGTGAGGCTGGTTAAGTGAACAATGTGTGACTGGCCCAGAGTCAACCAATACGCTTCCATGGCAGAGTGGCCCCGCTGGTGGGTCTCCTGATGGCACCTGGTTTTTGGCCACTTTGTGCCACAGAGTGTTGGACCGGATGGACCATTGGCCTGACCCAACATGGCTTCTCTTATGTTCTTAGAGTAGGTATTTGAACCTGGGTCTCCCCGATTCTAGTCCAATACTATAACCACTGGCTACACAGGTGAGTCACCTCGAGTCTTAAGAGAATGGTGGGATGTAAATACTTTTAGTGAATACATCAGACTAGCCTGCCCTGCAAGGCTGTTGTAAGTATACAAGGTAATACACATGAAATACTTTGAATACTGAAAGGGAGTCACTGTTTTCGCCAGTTTGGTATAGTGATTAGGAGCATGGACTCTAATCAGGGAGAACCAGGTTTGGTTCCCCACTCCTCCACATGCAGCTGCTGGCGTGACCTTGGGTCAGTCACGGGTTCTCTCAGAGCTCTTCTCTCAAGAGCAGTTCTCGAAAGAGCTCTCTCAGCCCCACCTACCTCATAGGGTGTCTGTTGTGGGGAGGGGGAGGGAAAGGAGATTGTAAGTCACTCTGAGACTCCTTCAGGTAGTGAAGTATAAACCCAATCTCCTCTTCTTACCAGTTTCTCTGGCGGTGACTGTTTCAAGGTGGGGGCCACCTGTCAACCACAAGCCCCACCACGAAAGAACCTTGCCCACATTTCTGAATCACGGGGCAGGTGTCACATTGGGGAACAGTGCTGAGAAGAGCCACAGGCGGAATAAGAAGGAGCCCCATGTGGCTCCCAAGATACTGAGTGAATATTACTGGGGTAGAATATCAGTCTAGGATCTGAGAGTCTCAGGTTCAAATCTCCACCCTGCCACAAAGCCACAAAGCTTGCTGAGTGATTTTGGGCCAATCTCTTGGCTTAATCTATCTCACAGGGTTGTTGTGTCCATTGCCTTGAGCCCATTGGTGGAAGGGTGAGGTTAAAAAGTACTACCTTTATACAGGCTTAAGTAGCTGTTGTTCCATCCTCAACAGACATGGAAGTCTGTTCTCATAAATGACTGCTGTATCAATGGGGATATCAAGTAGGTCAAGGTGGCATCCATATCCTCTCAAGTTTATTCTCTCAACAATGCTATAGAGTAGGCTAAACTGAGAGGAAGGTGTTCACTCCCAAGGTCAATCACTTAGCTGAGAAGCAATTCAGACCCATGCTGGTCAAATTCCAGTGCCCTTTGTGCTACAAGCAGCATTTCTTAAACATAAGAACATAAGAGACGC
>NW_015188785.1:0-2387 GCF_001447785.1 Gekko japonicus
GCCAGTTGCACTGTGGGCCTGATAGAAGCTTTTTGGGGGGCCCTGGGCCGCATGTTTGTCACCCCAGCGTAAGGTTTTCAAGGCAAGAGAAATTCAAAGGTGGTTTGTCATTGCCTGTCTCTGTGTTGTGCAACCCTGGACTTCCTTGGTAGTCTTCCATCCCAATACTAATCAGGGCTCACCCTGCTTAGCTTTTGAGGTCTGATGAGATTGGGCTAGGCTGGGCCATCCCGCTCAGGGCCTGGAGTGGAGAAGGAGGTAAAAATTACTCCGTGACCTTCAAGGTGAAAGCAAGTGAGGCTATGTTTGACTTCTCTGAAAGTGGGAAAGGCCATCATCCATAGAGTGTTGTTGGAACTTAACTGGATAAGAGTGGCTCTTAGCTAGGCCTGGTCTGAGAAAAGGTGGACAAATCTTAAGCTTTGGCCTTAAGGCTCAGGTTTTGGGACTTATTCTCTGACCCTTAGGGCCCAAAGTTGAAGTCTCAAGGCTGGCAGCTGGTTCGCACACTTGATGGATACTGCCTGTAGCCCCTTCACAAGTTACAGTGAACACACCTACAGTCTGTGTACATGGTCCACTTTATTTTTCTTTACATGTGCGTAGAGTAATTCTCATTTCTGATGCATGAACAATTGAACAGATACTGGTCCCCTGTTTCATTAGTAAAGTGAACGTGTATAGGTGCTTCCTTACAAACATGTGTGTGTGTGTATTATGCAGGTTATATGGACATTAGCTGAAGCTTGTGAATAGTCTTGGGTAGACTGGTGATGGGGGACGATAATCAGACAGCTCAACTACATTTTGTTTCTTCCCATGGGTTTTTAAAAAACGTTTTGAGTATGATTCTCGTAAGAGCCACATGCATGTTCACAAATACCATTTGGTGCAATCCCTAGATGCTGTGTGGGAGTTATAACATTAATACTGCTATTCAGTATGACACTGTTGGTTTTCGTGCCATTTGTCTCAGGTAGGGATGTGGACCAGGAAAAAAAATCATTATATTTTCATATCCAGAGTTTAGGGGTGATTTTTTTCCCCCATAAGTGCTTATGTCCGTGTAGAACATCACTGGCTCAGGATTCAAATTTGCATGGTTTTTCAGCAGTTCGAAAGCAGGAAATTGCAAGTAGATAAATAGGTACCACTTTGGTGGGAAGCAGGGGTCATTTCGTAGAAAAAGAGCTAGGGGAACTAATTAGCATAACTCATTAGCATATGCCACACCCCCTGACATCAGGGGCCAGGCGGTGGACCTGCAAAGCCAGCAGGAGTGCGAGGAAGCCCCGCCAAGGCCCTCCCTGGCCCCAGGCAGGCAGGGGTGGGGAGAGGTGGGAAGGAAGCAACTTACCCTCCCTCTTCTCCTGCCTCCTCCTGGCTAGGTAGCTGTTTATAAGGATAATGGCACCAAATTTGCACAGAACATACTCTTCCCTCTAATCTAGAGACTCTCCACGTTACAAGAGAATTGGACCAAGGGGGTAGATTTTACACTCCCCCAAAGTAGAGGTCTCTCAATTCAGGTTCCCCTGTCTCCACTGATTCCTACTGGGGGAAAGGAGAATGGAGCCGACCACAAGCATTTAAAAAAAACAAAAACGTCTGCATTAATTTCATTTTCCTACTATTTACAGTGAGTGGCAATTACAAAACTTTACCTTTCTGCTGAGAACACTGCATTTGCATTACTTTCTTGTCATGGCCTGTTTCTTTCACAGAGTGAGGAAGGAGATCAGCCGCTTTCCCATTATTCCCTACTGGGGATTTTCCAGGGGAGCTGGAGTGGCTGTTTTTGAACCAAATGACCCCAAAATTGTAGGGGGTGTGAGGGCTGCCTGTCCACTCAAGACCAGCCAAGTTTCATCTGAATTGGATCAAGGGTTCCAGTTTTACGAGCCCTCGGGCATTGTGTTTTCAGAGTGGGGGGAGTCTCTACACCTAGAAAGAGAGGGAGAGGTTTTGATATTATTGCCAATGGAGGGGGGGTGGAGTTGGAGTGGCTGTTTTACAACCAAATGACACCAAAATTGGAAAGGAGTGGGGACTGCCCATCCCCTCAAAACCAGACACGTTTCAAGTGAATTAAACCAAGGGTTCCAATTCTATGGGCCCTTGAACAAGGTGCCTCCAGTCTTGCAGAGAGGAAAAGGGCTTCGTCCCTACAAATGAGGGAACAAATGGCAGCTCTCTGCAGCTTGTCTCCAAATGTGATTGGCTGGGAGTGCTGTTTTCTTCCTTTCCAATGATCTGATTGGAAGGAAGAAATGCCATTGCCCAGGAAATCAGTGGAATCAAAGATAACAATCAGCATATGCTGCATTGCTGGTACACACCTGAACTTAAAAAAAAAAAAATTGTTTAGGGGAAGGGAATTTTATGAT
>NW_015188786.1:0-2149 GCF_001447785.1 Gekko japonicus
TTTAATAATGGTGTTGCCACCATCTGTGTGGTTTCCAGGTTTTTATTAACGTTCAGTACAGTTGTCTATGAAGTTGGCAGAACCGTGGCCTCAGTAGCTTTAATTCTGTCGCAATTGCTTGTTGGAGTATCTGTAAAATAGATGGAGGCCTGTTGAGCAGGTAGAGAAGCTATCTGGATATGGGGGACAGAGTGTTGAATTTGGGCAGGGCAAATCCATTGATTAGACACGATATAGAGATGGTGTGATCCAGAGGTATGTATCTGAAATCCCTTGTACATGTTCCTCTTGCAAATACTGGTGACCAATCAGGAGGGGAGAAGTCACCCTAGAATATTTATATATTTATGGCTGCAGCTTGCAGAAGAAAAGCTGCAATGGAGGGCCAGCTGCATTGTTAAACTGGTCGCTGGCCATTCCATTCATAGGAATCAGTTCCCCTTCCCTTCTTGGTGTGGTGATGTGTGCATGACATTGCTCCTGTTCCGATGTTTAGGTTGGATCCTACTAGTCCCGTCCCCCCACTTACTCTCACTTAATTCCTTTCCTTAGTACAGCCCCATGCGGGTCCTATGATCCTCAGCACAGCCTTTTTGGAGGCCAAAGGGGAACCCCTGCCTCCTCCCTCCTCTTACTAGTAGAAAAAACCTGTTTGGACCCAACGTTCTATCCTCCCCTCTTTGCCACCTAATGTTCACTTGGGAAAGAATAGCATCCTTGGCTGTGCCAATGAATCAGCCTACAGTTATGCCTGAATCTGGCTATATTTCTGCACGTCTCCATTTTCTGACACTGCCCTTTTTTGGGTGGACCAGTTACAAAACCAAATGAGATGGTGTGTCAGTTTCTGAAGCCTTGCATAATAACAGGGGAGAAGTACAGGGTGCTTTTTGTCATCTTGGACATTAGTCACCGTGGTGGTGGTGGGGAGATAGTTCTGGTAAAGGGAAATTCATATTCAAAGTCTTCCCCTGCCTGTTCTGCTGTCACCAAGCCCTCTGTAATCACATTGCTGTTGCAAGCATGCTGCTGTGTCCTGGGAGCTGCTTTAACTTCCCCTTCCTAGAGTGGTTATCTAGCTTTCCCCCCTGATTATTCTTGTCATAAAACAAAGGGCTTGCAAAGTAGGTGTATGGGAAATGTCAATAGCGGTTTTGCGGGGAACGAGAAGCTAAGAAAACCCCTGGAGGGCAAACAAAAAGGTGATGATAATAATACTGTAAAAAGGGTTAAAAATCCTGCCTCTTCAAAAAACAAACAAAAAATAAAATAAAATAAAAATGCATTGTTGTCCAAGAAGGGACGTAATCAGAATTAAGGTGAGTCTAGGGTCACAATTGTCATATTGACGGCATCTATTTGCTTTGAACATTTTAACTAGCCTCCAAGTTTCCCCAAAGAGAGTTATTCTTAACAAATATTTGTTATTTGTAATTATCTGCCATGGCTGGATCTTGTATTTAAAGTCTAATGACTACAGCACCAACACAAAGTAGATTATTTTTTATTTGTATCCGAAGCTCGGTGTTTCAAGATCTCTGTGGCACTATTAAAAAGAACAACAACAACAAAACCAAAAGCCCTATTTTATACACGTCTTTCCATCCTGATCTCATCAGATCTCTGAAGCTAAGTAGGGTTGGGCCTGATTAGTTCTTGAATGGGAGACCACCAAGTTCTGAAGTCCAGTACTGAAGTATTACAGTCCACGTACTGAAGTCCAGGATTGCTACACAGAGGCAGGAAGTAGCAAACCCTTGAAAACCATTTGGGGTCACCATAGGTTGGCTGCGACCTGACAGTACTTTCCATCACTACATATATGTAGTTCTTCGTAGATGCTACAGCAGCAATAGGGCTATTCCACACCCGTGCCTGACTGGCACTGCCCTTCTCAAGGAGAAGCATGCATGAGGCCCACCTACCCCAACAACAAAAAAGTGCAGGGCATAAACCTAACCTGGCATTTCCCTATTGTATCACAGCTTAATATCCAAGAGCATGCCATCACGTAGCTCCTACCTAAGTAGGGCTGTTCCACCTAGGCTTGGATCCAGTGAAACATCTCCATGGACAGAAGGGCTTCCACCCTTGGACTGTAACTTCTCTGCCTCCGCGTCCCACAACCCAAAATGCCCTTCCGTGCTGT
>NW_015188787.1:0-2289 GCF_001447785.1 Gekko japonicus
ACTGTCCCCAATTCATCAGAACCCAGCGATCTGGTAACTCCTTGAGTTAGCTCACCCACCATGCTAATCAGCCACACCCAGCAAGGCTGATTATGGAGGGGGAGGGCACCTAATTCAGATGAGTAGGGTTTAGCTAGGTATATAAGAAGGAAGCTCACATCACTTGTCAATTCAGCATCTGCTGCATCTGACAGAAGAGTCACAACCCAGACAGGAGATTTGGAGGAACCATCAGAGCCACAGGTAGATGGTCACACTGGAACCCCAGTATAAAACCAGTAAGAATGCAGGAGGATCAAATCCACTCACCTACCCTTAACATCTGAGCAATAGTGACTTAACAGGACAGTGACATAATCTAGTATCTGAGCTGATGGGCAAGGAATGAAGGAAGCCAAATTTTTGTTTCTGTGACAAAGAGAGAGGTGTACCTAAACTATTGTTTCTTAACAATTTTTTCCCCAAATGACCCTGATGGGGTCAAAACAAATACTCACTGAGTTCACAGAGCTTCTATATGATGAAGTCCCACACTCTGCAACATCACCTTTTCTTCCTTTCCATGTTCAAATGTTACAAGTTTTTAAAAAGTATAAAATTGGGTATTTATTATAAGAGACAGTGATGGGATAGAAAGATGGTAACTCTAGACAAGAATGCAGACAGCATTAAAGATCTGCAGTGGCAGGCTCTTCTCTCAGATTGCTACTTTATTGGGATGATGTACTTAATTTCAGGCACAGACGATGGTTTATAGTGCAAGCCTAAACAAAGTGTAGGAGAGCCAGTTTGGTGTAGTGGTTAAGAGCAGTGGACTCTAATCTGGGGAACCAGGTTTGATTCCCCACTCCTCCACATGTTCTCTCAGAGTTGTTCTCTCAGAGCTGTTCTCTCAAGAGCAGTTCTCTCAGAGCTCTCTCAGCCCCACCTATATCACAGGGTGTCTGTTGTGGGGAGAGGAAGGGAAGGAGATTGTAAGCCACTTTGAGACTCTGAGTGAAAGGTGGGATATAAATCCAACTCTCCTTCTTCTTCTAACCCACTGACTTCAATAGACTTAGATGTGTGTGACTCTGCTTAGGAGTGCCCTATTTGCCTCAGAAAGCACACAAATAACAGGTTTACAAGTTATATTTTTGCTATATGAAGATAATCAAGAGCATGAGGAAAGCACTGTACTCTGTTTCTTATGAATAGGAGATATGCTTTGTATTGGAATTGTTTTATTTGTATTATATTGTTTTATTCTGATCAAGCAATTGCAGTGCACATCATCTTATATCATATATCTTATTGTACCACATATCCTCTGCAAGAAAAAAGAACACATGGACCCATACTCCAAATTATATCTCACCTCTTATTAAAATAGGGACAATAACTAGCATTTGAACAGTAATAATTATAACTAATATTAAATAGGAATTTGTAGCATACAGGGTGCTACAAAAATTTGTGCAATAATATGGCTTGGATCCAGTCAAGTGATGCCAGATGTGGAAGGCACTTGTACTCACACAAGGGAGGGGGGAATCCCCAACTGATATTGGATTTCCCCTTCCTGTTGCAGTGACCAATGTCAAATGAAGAATCCCCTTGCCTTTCTGAGCAGGTTCTCAGGCAGTATATGGGGCTGCATCAAAGAGAGAGAAGAAAGAAATCCTTCATTCCATGAAAATAACTCTACTTACAGTTTGTTGGATCCAGGCCATGAACTTGGATGATTTGTCAGAAGCAGGCATAAGCATCTAATTGCTTTCTCAATCAGGTTTTTTGGTCTCCTAACAGTCAAAAGTATGCAAAAAGGAAATCAATATAATATAGGATGAAATCAGCCTAAATGGAAGAACTTTTCAGCTGTACTTAAGAAATCAATTTTCATGTTTTCAGAAGAAAAAGGACAAACCTCCTCTTTTTATCTCTGTGCAAGTTTGCTCATTAATCTTGTGCGGTGTTCACATTTATTCCAGTTATTCACACTATAGGTATGAACACTAGAAAATACATTTTGATTTTTCCAAAGCTTAATGTAACCAATAATATTTGAGCAGAAATGTAAACTGCTGTCTTTTAATATATGAGTATGTTGCTTGCATGCCCGTTTGCCAAGCAGATTTTCAGTAACACTCCAAATGAGAGTTCCATCATTTCTTGCAAATTCAACTCAGATCTTATTAAGCTGAACTTCAACTAGTAAAAATGTTCCACCTCTACATGTAACAATGTCACTCTATATATGTGGACTGGGGATGAGGGGGGGAAACACTGAACCCTTATTCTCAAGTGACT
>NW_015188788.1:0-2693 GCF_001447785.1 Gekko japonicus
ATGACTCAAAACGGAGATGATCCTGAATGTAAGATGACCTCCTATCAGAAAAGTTATAAAAAGGTAAAGGTATAAAAAGGTATAAAAGGTATAAAGGTAAAGGTTCCCTTGCTCGAAAGCCAGTCGAATCCGACTCTAGGGTTGCGGTGCTCATCTCCGTTTCAAAGCTGAAGAGCCAGCGCTGTCCGAAGACGTTTCCGTGATCATGTGGCCGGCATGACTAAACACCAAGGCGCACGGAACGCCTTAAAAGGTATAAAAGGTATAAAAAGGTATAAAAAGGTATAAAAAGGTATAAAAAGGTATAAAGGTATAAAAAGGTAAAGGTAAGGCGCATGGAACGCCGTTACCTTCCCACCGAAGTGGTGCAATTTCTTGCTTTCGAACTGCTAGGTTGGCAGGAGCTGGAACTAGAGACGGGAGCTCACTCTGTCATGCGGCACCCGGGTCTCGAACTGCTGAACTACCGACCTTCCACAGCCTGCAGTTCAGCGTCTTAACCACTTGAGCCACCGCAGCTCCAGAAAAGTTATACAGAAACACAAAAATATTATTAGAAGAAGAGGAGATTGGAATTATACTCTGCCCTTCACTACCCGAAGGAGTCTCAGAGTGACTTACAATCCTTTTCCCTTCCTCTCCCCACAACAGACACCCTGTGAGGTAGGTGGGGCTGAGAGAGCTCCTTCGAGGACTGCTCTTGAGAAAACAGCTCTCAGAGAACTTGTGACTGACCCAAGGTCACCCCAGCTGCTGCATGTGAAGGAGTGGGGAATCAAACCCGGTTCTCCCAGATTACAATCCATGCTCTTAACCACTAGACCAAACTGTATGTGAATGTAAGATGACCCTTTGGGGAGGGATGGTATACCTGGGAGGACGGAACCTAGTCTTGCTTTTGAGTAAAAAGAGGAATACTGTTCTCTCCTCCTGTCCTTGTGTACTAGGGCAGTCTCTGAGTGGTTAAAATACTGTCCCTCTTTTGCTTTGCTCTGTTAATAGGGAGCCCAGTCACCCTTTCTCTGGCACCCGCCAAGTGTTTCTAGGAAGTGGGTGGGGCCAGGTAGGGCTTTTGCCCATCAAGGCTTCTGATTGGCTGCTGGAGATTTGATTGGCATTGCAGATTTTTTAAAGATGTTGCCTCATTAGCAGCTGCCACCATAGCCCAAGGATCTCGTGTTATCAAAGTTGAGCTTTTGTAATATTTTTGTGGCTGACTCTGCCTCCTGCGGCAGCCATTTTAGTTGTGCCCACCATGCTGTGTCAGAATTCCAGATGTGCCTGCAGGCTCAAAAAGCTTGAGGACTCCTGCTCTATGCTGTGTTTCCAATTGCTGTAATCCTAGTCCCGTTACATTGCTTAATAGCTGTGTGTCATTTTCAAGACTGCGTTGATTTATGCTGCATAATCCACCTTCAGTCTCCATGAGAAAGGGATAAATAAAATAATACATCAATGAACACTAGAATTGACCCTCTACAGGTTTCAGCCCCTCCTTCGATCCTCTGAAAATTAAATCTCTGAGTGGGACTGGAGGCATTCTGGCCTTGCTGCACATGCACATTCGACACATGTGCATGAACATTAAGGCACTGCAATGTGCACAGGCGGTCTAGTCGAATGCTGCAAGTGACAGAGGTTTCTTGGGAGCCATTTAGTATCATGATACCAGTCAAGGGTTATTCTGTAGAAAAAGAGGTGCAGGAGCTCATTAGCATAACTCATTAGCATAACTTATTTGCATATGCCACACCCCCTGACATCACAGGAAGTATGTCAGAAGGCAACACCCACCGCTCAGGCTCCACTGGACTGTTTTGGATTGCTAGCTATTGGGGGGGGGGACGTGCAGATCTGCCCTTGCAGAGGAGGGAGAGCTTGTACCTGAATAAAACTTGGTCTTAACGGTGCCACTGGACTGTTTTGGACCGGGGTGGTGGGCTCTGCAACTTACCTGGCTGCTTCTTGCTCTGACTGAGGGCTGCTGGGAGCAAGGGGTGGGGCTTGTTGCATGTGCCCGCCCCCTTGGCTCTTTACTACCGGAGCTCTGCTCCTGTGCGCTCCTGCAGGAAATGACCCCTGATAACCAGCAATTGAAAGGGAAATTAACTTGGTACAGGGCGGAGGGGTCACAGTCTTCACAAATGCCTATTAGAATTGGTGCCCTCAGGCAGCGACCTCTGGTGTGAGAACAGGAGTAGGACAAGTCCCAAAGAAAGCGCTTCAGAGGGCAGCCACGTGGGTCTGTGGCAGAAGAGCTAAATTCAAATCCAGTACCACCTTAGAGACTAACAAGAATGGGGGGGGGATGAGTTTTCGAGAGTCAGAGCTCCCCCTCTTGGTCTGTGAAACATTGGTTGTGTCGGCAACACCGAATTTTTACAAAATCTAAAAACTAGAAACGGTGTCAAGTCAAGCCCAAATGTAACCAGTGTGTTATCTTGGTTAGCGTCAAGCTCAGAGCTGGGAGACGTGTGTTCAGATTGATCCGTTGGGTGTTAATTTAGGTCGTTTACGTGCCCCGACTCTAGAGACCAGATCGAGGAAGCTCCTTAATAATTAAAAAACACAATACTACGAACCCATTTTAAAAATGAAACATCAAGATCTGCTGGTTGTCCCCGGCCTGGGGACGACTGCTTAGCCTCGACCAGGGGACGGGGGCTTTTCTGCCCTGGCCCCGGCCTGATGGA
>NW_015188789.1:0-2756 GCF_001447785.1 Gekko japonicus
ACTTAAATTCCCTGTAATGGGCTGAGAAGCACTCTGTGGAGGGCGTGCTGTGAAGCAAGTGCCTGTGGCAGTGTTAAGCTTACTGTGTTAAGCACTGGCTGAAGCTTCCAAATCAATTTAAGGGATGTTCCATTTAAATTCCATCTCAGTAAACCAATCCAGAGATTACACTGGGATAGATCAGTATAGCTAATGCGGCAGAGTAACCTAGGGAGATACCTTGTGAGTTAAAACCTGGTCCATGCCAACCCTCCTCCCCATTACCAAGGATGGATCCAAGAGCACCCCTCAGTGTCTTTACTTACTCTCTCAGATATAAGCTCCCCCCATCTAACTGGCAGAATCATCACTAGAAAGCTTCATTTTCTTCTTGTCGAGGATTCCATTTCATCTTGGTCTCCAACAGCCACTTAAAGCAAAGCTTGACGATACTGGTTCAAGACATCCGGAGGAGCCTCTACAGGAATGACAGCAATGGATGTATCATCTAGGTTTTCATTACAGCCAACTCCCAATTAAAATATTTTTACCTAAATATTACAGAGCAAATTGAGACCCTTAGAGAGTCTCTACAAGTATATCCAAATCACCTCACACTTCTACAATGACAGAAATTATTGGAGCTCTCTTCAGGAAAGAACAGAACCCCCCTGAAAGCTTTACTGCAGTTGATCTCCCAAGACACTATGATAGACTTGTCAAACATTAATTTATTAATGACAAGTCTAAGTAAACCAATAGATACGTGCTGCTTAGTATGGATAAGAGGAAGTACTTCTTCACCCAAAGAGTGATTAACACTTGGAATTCACTGCCACAGGAAGTGGTGGCGGCTACAAGCATGGACGGCTTCAAAAGGGAATTAGATAAGCATATGGAGCAGAGGTCCATCAGTATCTATAGGCCACAAGGTATCGATAGGGGCTCTGGGGCAAGTGATGTTCTGTCATCTTGGTGCTTGGGGGGAGTCAACAGTGGGAGGGCTTCTAATGTCCTGGCCCCACTGGTGGACCTCCTGATGGCACCTGGTATTTCTGGCCACTGTGTGATACAGAGTGTTGGACTGGATGGGCCTTTGGCCTGATCCAACATTGGCATCTCTTATGTTCTTATGTTCTTATGCTTTTATCCATTTCATGCTTGGATAAAACAGCTGCTGAGCCATCTTTCCTGCTGCATCTGTCTGAAGCACAGTTCAGAGACAGAGACGCCGTCCAGGCACATCTGAAGCTGCTTTGCCACACCCCACTTTATCACCTTACCCAGAATATGATGCTTGGACTGTTGACTACCATTGCCCATATTCTCATTAGCACAAAAGAGGTGGTATAACTGATCCTCTCTATAACACAGCTGTTTCATATATTTTGTCATTTGGAGACTCACTGGCTGTAGTATTAGAAAGCTTTTTTCATGCTGTGGTAGATTTCTACGTTTATTTTTTGTTTGTTTTTTGTTAAAATAGTTTTAATTCCTTTTTTTTAACCAATTTATTTATTTATTAGATTTATATCCTCCCCTCCCCAAAAGGGCTCAGGGCGGCTAACAAAAGAGGATGCTAGGATGCTTAAAGCAGCATAAAGGTTTGATTAGTTTTACCGCTGTACTGGGGAAGGGGGGGTGTGGGACTTACCCTGACTGGATGACCCAGGCAACCCAGATCTCATTCAATCTCTGTTTTGTGTAGTGGTTAAGTGCGCGGACTCTAATCTGGGAGGACCGGGTTTGATTCCCCACTCCTCCACTTGCACCTGCTGATGTGACCTTGGGTCAGTCACAAGCTCTGGCACAGCTGTCCTTGAAAAAGAGCAGTTTCTGTCAAGAGCTCTCTCAGCCCCACCCACCTCACAGGGTGCCTGTTGTGGGGAGGGGAAGGGAGAGGAGTTTGTGAGCTGCTCTGAGACACCTTTGGGTAGTGAAGGGCGGGGTATAAATCCAATCTCTTCTTCTTCTTCTTCTTCTTCTTTAGCAGGGTTGGCCTTGGTTAATACTTGGATGGGAGAACCAAGGAAGCTAAGGGTTGTTATGCAGATGACAACTACAAATTACCTCTGTTCGCCCCATGCCTTGAAAGCCCTACATGGTCAGTATAACTGAGCCGTTACTTGATAGTAAGTTGCACTACCATGTGGGACCTCCTATATGACAGATTTTAGAGAAGCCATTCGCGTTTTCTGGTTTGCCCCTGTTTTGAATTCTGTGTGTGCTTTATGGGAATAAATTTTGTAAGGTTCCAGGTGTGAGGCTGCGAGTAGGTTCGAGGGGAAAAGAAACACAAATTCTTATTTCTGAGAATGTCTCATCTTGTTACATGTTTCCATATGTTATTCATCTTTATGAACTAATTTTACTCCCCTCCTCCCCATTTAGCTCCACCACTTTCTGAGAAGTTTTTCTTTCAACAACAGTGCTGGGGAAAGGATTTCCTTTAACCAAAATGGAGAATATGTCACTGAATTTGATATTATCAACTGGGTCACCTTCCCAAACCAGTCCTTTCGTAGAGTCAAAGTGGGCAAGACAGACTCAAGGGCTCCCCCAGACAAAACGCTCTTCATTCATGACAAAGCCATTGAATGGCCTACTGTGTTCAACCAGGTAGGATTTCTGTATGGTCTGGGTGTCAGGTTCTGGTCCATCCTGCCAGCCGGGTAGGGCGCACTCACCCTTAGGAACCTAAAGTTCGTAGCCCCCTTTAACGCTGCCTCAGAAAAGGGGATGCGAAGTGTTCCGTCACTCTTTGCTCTTGTTCACCC
>NW_015188790.1:0-2130 GCF_001447785.1 Gekko japonicus
CCAGGTGGGAACAGATGAAGTCAACAAAACAGAGTGCTAATGCCCTAACCTGGATACCCCAGATCTCGGAAGCTAAGCAGTGCTGGCCCTAGCAAGGACTTAGATGGGAGACCCCCAAGGAATACCAGGGCCAGGACGCAACAACAAGTCACCCTCTGAAATGTCCAAGCCCCACTAGGGGTTCTAAGAAGTCAGCCATGACTTTCAGGCATGCAAACAAAACATACACATGCGCACACACACAAGGGTGTGTGTGTGTGTGTGTGTGTTAAAGCATGCTAAGCACTGTTATGACCAACTGCTGCATCCCTCACCTCCAGGTAAAACACCTCACAAAAGTAGAACACTGTGACCATGCAACTGTGGTAGCTCAGAACAAAGTAACTGCAGCTGTAACCCAGGTGTTGGGAAGGGCCGTCACTGGCCCTTGTTTGTGCCACTCTGAAACAAAAGAAACTGGGTGCCTTCCAAAGGGGGCAGTCCTGCCCAGCTAAAATGCAAGGGCCCAGAGAACATATATAGTGAGTGTAGGGTCCTTTCCATTTATGTTCATAGATTCTGGAAACAGGCTGGCAAAACCGATTCCAGGTAGAAATGGCAACTGGAAACTACATTACATAAAAAGGAAATGTCTAGTTTGAGGAACACTTTCCCTTTACGAAGGAGGAGGTTGGGGAGCTTCCAAGCACAATGTGCATACATATAAGTCCGCTTTCCTGAAGATACAGCTAATAGAAAATGGACCCTCATAGTCAGAAGATCAAAAGCTGCCATTATTTCAAATGGGCACTTCAGGAGCTGCAACACAACCAGATGTGGACTGCATTATGGCATAGATGGTGGTGGAAAGTGTCATCAAGTCACAGCTTTCTTAAGACAACCCCTTAGGGGTTTTCAAAGCAAGAGACCCTTCAGAGGTGGTTTGCCATTGCCTGCCTCTGTGTCATAACCCTGGTATTCCTTGGAGGTCTCCCATCCAAATACTAGCCAGGGCCGACCCTGCTTAGCTTCCGAGATCTGATGAGACTGGGCTAGCCTGGGCTACTCAGGTCAGAGCATGGCATGGATAGGTTTAGTGAAACCAGAGGAAGCCCCCGAAGAACTGCTTAACTAACAATCTCCCACCAAAAGCTGCTATGCCAACAACACTGCCAAGAGCACTTTGAGGAAATCCTACAAGCTTGCAAGCACAGTAAATATTCCAACAACTAAGACCCCTGAACATATGAGAGGAGAGGATTCTAACATTGGGACTCAGCAAATAAATAGAATCCTCCCTATTTTGAGGGGTAGGAGCAACATTTGTATGGCTTTCTGGTACCTATAAAGACATTGTGCTGTTCATAGTAACTGCGATCAAGATGGGTATCCACCAACCTGCCCTTAGTTAGGCAGTGAACCCTTGTACATCAAGGTGGTCAGAACCAGTAAAGGATGAGCAGGATGCAGTTCATCTCGTTGAACCCTTGCTAATAAGCACAAGAGTTGATCTCATGTCTGTCAAAAGAAGCAACGAAAGATAATGGCCATGGCCATAGGTAGGTGGCAATGTGTCCCCACACAGTAAAACAGTTTTAAAAGACAGCCTGCTCCACCAGCGATGCATGGACCTGAGGCAGACAAAAACACAGCCTACAAACCAGAGAAGTAAGAAAATTGTAGAGAACATGGAAAGATGGAAATCAAAAAAATTTAAGCTATAACAATTCAGTGGAGGAGAACATTTCCAATGCTGCCACTGCTACAGCAAATAGGATGGTAGGAAGGTGCAACTCCACGCTGAGTAGGAATGAGCAACTCCACACCCTAGATACTAAATACCCTCTTCTCTGGGAGGGGGGAAATCAGTTCCTAAAATGTTAGCTCCAGAAGGTGTTTAGCACAGGTGGAGCACCTACAGGTATACTGCACAGAGACCATGAAGAAGTAGGTGTAGACAGAATCATTAAAAAAACTAGGGGGGGGGAGGGAAGAAACCCGCAAACGTATCAGGTAAGTTAGTTGCTGTAGATTTTCCGGGATGTGTGGCCGTGGTCTTGGCATTGTAGAACTTGACGTTTTGCCAGTAACTGTGACTGGCATCACAGAAAATATAGTTCATAATGTTGTCAAAGGCTTTCATGGCCGGAG
>NW_015188791.1:0-3397 GCF_001447785.1 Gekko japonicus
AAGGTGTTGGCCATCACCTTCAAAGCCTTGCATAGCCTGGGACCAACATACCGAAGGGACCCCCTCTAATCATATATGAGTCGGAGACCGTTAGGCTCTGAGAGTCAACATCTCCTGGTGATCCCTGGCCCAAAGGATGTCCGCCTAGTCTCGACCAGGGCCAGGGCCAGGGCCAGGGCCAGGGCCAGGGCCCCAGCCTGGTGGAACACGCTCCCTATTGAGATCAGGGCCTTGTGGGATCTTATTCAATTCCACAGGGCCTGCAAGACGAAGCTCTTCTGTCAGGCGTTTGGCTGAGACAGCGGGCGTCCCCATTCCCCCCCCCCCAGGTGGTGGTCTCCCCCCCCCCGAAAACCGGATACTTAGTTACATCAATGGGCCGGATTCTCCCTATGGCAAGCATGACTATTGTTTTTATATGTTTTTATGTGTTTTAAATTTTATTGTATTTATTGAAATGCTGTGACCTGCCCGGAGCCCATTTACGGGATGGGCAGGATATAAATGTGAAAAATAAATAAATAAGTAAAGTCAGTAATGGCCACAGCACCTGTATTTAGCCCTCTCTCTCGCTCTGGAATTGAATTGGGTAGGGACTGTACTTCAATGACAAGAACACACTTGGGATCCAAAAATTTTAAGTTAAAGCCCTGATTAAAAGAATCTGAGGTCACAGTACCGATCGTCTGAAACAGCTAGTTGGTGTAGGAAAAGGTAGTTTTGGATGGTCATATGAAGTGCAGTGGTTATGTAGTGGAGCATGCTAGGAAAATCTTAGTCATTATAAAAAAAACCTGAGGCTTATCAATCTTATTTTTATGATAATGTAAATGTTTTTGATTTTTTCCCTGCCCAACTTCCTGGTGTTTTCTCTATCTCTCAATAGCCCCGTTGTGCAGATGTTGTGATCCGCATAATAGAGTCACCATGAACATCAGATACATGATGCTCCAGATCTGAATCATTTCTGATATTTGAGAGCAATTAGAAACCTTCTGATCAGGCACATATTCTGGTTTCATTTCCCAAGCAGAAGGAGCAAGCAAAGGGAGATGCATGCCTGACAGAGATGACATCGAACCAGAACAGTTGGTTGATCTTCTTACCCAGCAGGTTTACCCCAGTTTGCATTTCTGTCCACAGCAGCTGTCTCTTTGTCTTTGGGAGTGGGGCTGGATTTTATGTAAGTGTGGCTTCTGCTTTTGTAGGAATTATTATATTCTTTGAGCCTATAGGAGCTGCGGTGGCTCAAGTGGTTAAGACGCTGAACTGCAGGCTGTGGAAGGTCAGTAGTTCAGCAGTTCAAGACCCGGGTGCCGCATGATGGAGTGAGCTCCTGTCTCTAGTTCCAGCTCCTGCCAACCTAGCAGTTCGAAAGCAAGAAATTGCAAGTAGATAAATAGGTACCCCTTCGGTGGGAAGGTAACAGCGTTCCGTGCGCCTTGGTGTTTAGTCATGCCGGCCACATGACCATGGAAACGTCTTCGGACAGCGCTGGCTCTTCGGCTTTGAAACGGAGATGAGCACTGCAACCCTAGAGTCGGATTCGACTGGCTTTCGAGCAAGGGAACCTTTACCTTTTACATTTGAGCCTGTGCCTGCTAGGCTGGCATAAGGACATTGGCCCATTCCACACTCTCCTTTTAACCCATGTTCACCGTGGTGTCCTCTAAGCAAATCTGCACTTAAATCAAATTCAACATTTTTAAAATTCTCTCCCCCCCCCGTTCTGCACTAAAATTGAATTCAATGTTCTTTTTATTCCTGGTTCCCCCCCACACCCCTTTGTATTATGTTACCTTCCCTCAGGGGTTGACCCTGTTTCATCCCGCTGTTGCCTTGGGTTTTTTGGGATGCTGCTCTGTCGCAGATGTAAATTGCCTGGACTCGAACACTGAGAAAATCCAGAGTGGCCAGCAGATGCAGAACAAGGAGTAAGAGGTACTACTCGTCCTGGATGAAACTGAAACCAGTAAAAATAACCACCAAATTGATTTCCTAATAAACTTGAATTGTAATATCAAAGAATCCTGGTCGTGTTTCCAAAATGATAAGCAAGTGTCTCTTTCGATTTGGCTTTTAAATTGTTATGTACTGGTCGAAGGCCGTAATAATAAACTGACTGACTGAAGCAAGTGTCTCAGATTTAATTCTTTGGGATTTTTTTAAACTTGAGCTGGAAACAGCCGTGTGCCCACGGACACCAGTGGCACTGGGACAAGAAGAGGAAGGGAATGTGAGGAGCAGGAGAAAGAGTGGGGTTTATGCATGCCTTTACAAAATTGGTAGAAAGATCTGTACAAGAGACCATACACAAAGCAGGCTTGAAATATCCCTTGGTTTTTATCTGTTTAGTTAAACAAGCCTGAGTTTGCAGAGAGCCAGTTCCCGTTTGCTAGGATTGCCATGATTTTATCTGGCTGTGGCACTGGGACAAGAAGCGGAAGGGAATGTGAGGAGCAGGAGAAAGAGTGGAGTTTATGCATTTTACAATTATGCATTTTACATTGTGCAATTTACAAAATTGGTAGAAAGATCTGTACAAGAGACCATACAAAGCAGGCTTGAAATATTCCTTGGTTTTTATCTGTTTAGTTAAACAAGCCTGAGTTTGCAGAGAGCCAGTTCCCGTTTGCTAGGATTGCCATGATTTTATCTGGCTGTACTGTACTGCACCGAAGAATAGATTCTTTTGAACTGTGGTGCTGCAGAAGACTCTTGAGAGTCCCTTGGACTGCAAGAAGATCACATCAGTCAATCCTAAAAGAAATCAACCCTGACTGTTCCCTGGAAGGCCAGATAATGAAACTGAAGCTCAAATACTTTGGCCACCAAATGAGAAGGGAGCACTCACTGGAGAAGACCCTGATGCTGGGAAAGATTGAAGGTCAAAGAAGGCAGGGACGGCAAAGGATGAGATGGTTAGACAGTGTCATAGATGCAACGAACATGAAATTGAGCCAAGTTCAGAGGACGGCGGAAGACAGGAAGGCCTGGCATGACCTGGTCCATGGGGTCGCGAAGAGTCGGACTCGACTGTGTGACTGAACAACAACAACTGTTACACCTTGATGAACATCAGTTAAGCTGCCCTTCTGACTTGATTTCCATGCCAGGAAGAGTTTCACTTGCTAAAGTTTGGAATGCCTGGCATTCATTCATGACACAGGACCAAGGATTGAAAAGGAAAAAGTGGGAATCATAAACGGTTGTTACTGGGGATTGTGCCACGGATCTTGCACTGAATCAGTTTGACAGTTGAACTCACCAGGTGCAGCTGTGATTCTGATGAGATCGGGCTAGCCTGGGAGATCCAGGTCAGGACTCAAACAGACTAGCATCCATTAATGTCGCTAAGGTCTACTTAGATGCACACTGAACACCAAGTGTTTTTTTT
>NW_015188792.1:0-2111 GCF_001447785.1 Gekko japonicus
TTCTAGCAAAAGAGATTCAACTAGTCCCTTGTGTTGATCTTTCAGCTGCTGATGAAATGGTGCTTTAATTGCTTTGACAGATGACTAATTTTATTCTGCTGACTTGCTTTTCTGGGAGTTGTAGTTGTTTTCTGTTGCTTTTGATTGTTTTTCCTTGGGATCCAGCATCAGATAGAAGGGTGAGGGGAGATATATTTTGTATAAGCCAAAAAATGATAAAGTGGCCCAGCCCCGAAACAATATGCTTATGTGGATGTGTTTTTGCACACGTGTCAGATGTACATGTACTCTCAGCCATGACTACTTAATGGTTTCTGATGTAGAGCGTATTGTACACACATTGTATATGAAGCTGTCTTGCTTGTAAAGAGAATCATGCATGAAGATGTCCCCTCCCAACTGAAGCAAGTGGGACAGCCAGTCGCTGCCAGCAAAGATCTCCACATGCCTCAGACCCCCTAAGACTGTGTTAAATTGCCGCATCAGGATGGTGCCACCAACCTGCTGGGCTACAAAATATTCCCATGAATTTGGAAACTTGAGAAATTTATAACATTACTAGAAACAATGAGTAAAGAACTGTTCCATTGATCTAATGCTTATTATACCCAAAGCTGACCTTTGTTGCTAAGTGCAAACAAAATCACCAAGCACAATGGAATAATGTCTGCCAGTGTATGTGTGCTAGAGGAGGCTAATACTGATGAGAGAAAAAGTCCTTTCTATATACTTGATGGTCCTTTCTGCTGGCTTATTGGCCATATCAAGTTAAATGTTAATTGCAGGCTACAGAGAGGTTACTTATCCCTTTGTAATCAAATCTCTCTTTCATTAGCTACCTGTGCAATAGGATACCTGCTACTCAACATCTGACTGGGCCTTTTGTTTTCTGCAGCACAGCAAATAAATGGGCAATAGCTGAAATGCCTCGCCAGTTATACTAAGGCTCGGTGGAGGACAACAAAGCATGGAAATTCATTTTAAGTTTTGAATACAGCAAACTGCATATTCCATTAAAGGGCAGAAGGCCAGAACAGAAGAAAAATGCAAAGTGTTTTAGTCTTTTGCAAAGATGATCGGAGCCTCCGAACTCAGAGAAATGAAATACAGTCTCTTTCTCATAATCACTTTCTCATTACTTACTGACCTCCTCTGTGACCTTGGTCAGTTCATTTTACTCTTCCTGGCCTAAGCATTCCAGTTGATGATATTTTAAATGAGGCACCTATTTTTCTCCTTAAGGTTGGGAGACTGTATTTAATAGGATTGTCATCTGAATGAAATTGTGCTGGCTCCACCAGAATTTTATTCTCTTGGCTACCTGCCAAAATTGAAGAAGAAAACACCAGGAAGAAAAATCCAGTCTGGGTTTTCTTAGAACATGTTTGCATCATAGTGCATATCTCAACATGTTTGTGTCAGGAAGGGAAGGCTGGCTGTATTAGTACTGTAGAGTCCAGCATGCAATATGGAAGCTACGTTTCATGACTGCAAACAGAAGTCCTCTGTAATGTCAAAAGAAGCACTTCTCAGGAGATGCTTTAATAAAATGATTACTGGCATCTCAGTTCACAAGACTCAGTGGAAGAACCTCTGCTTTGCAGAAGGTCCCAGGGTCAATCCCTGGCATCTCCAGTTAAAAGAAAGAGCCAGTTTGGTGTAGTGGTTAAGAGCAGCAGACTCGATTCCCTACTCCTCCAGCTGGGTGACCTTGGGCCAGTCACAGTTCTCTCAGAACTCTCTCAAACTTAAAAAAAACCCAACTCTAGTTCACCATGCTAAGACCTGGAACTTGTGGCTTCCAGACAATCTTTGGATCTCCTGGCTATTTTATACACAATGCCATACGATAATTTAATTTAATTTTCCAGTTAAAAGGATCAGGTGATATGAAAAGCCAATGCCTGAGACCCTGGAAAGCCACTGCCAGTCTGAGTAACAATACTGATTTTGATGGACCGAGGGTCTGATTCAGTATAAGGTAGCTTTGTGTGTGCACGCATTAGGGTTCTAGGCATCATGAAGGTCAGGGTGTCAGACAAAAGGTCAAGAACCTAAAGAGATAAGCCAAACAGAATCGAAGGCCAACAATTAAAACTTAATGTATATAA
>NW_015188793.1:0-2273 GCF_001447785.1 Gekko japonicus
ATTTCTTTTAGGATTGACTGATTTGGTCTGTCAATATAACAGCATATCAATAAATAAAACAGTTTAAACTAATTCAATTCAAATTAAAGCAATACGTTTGTCTGAAGGCATCTGATGTCGGTTTGTACCCTCCCCATGGAGGGGGGGAAGGGTGAGAGAGGCCAGGCTTGATGGCGAACTCTTGCTGTCCTCAACCGCAGGCCTAGTGGAACATCTCCATCTTGCACACCCTGGGGACTAGCACCTGATCCTACAGGGCACGGATGGCACGGATGTTCCACCAGGCTGGTCCAGGGCTGAGAAGGCCCTGGCCGAGTACAACCAGATACCTTTTGGGCCAGGGATCACCAAGGGATTTTGCTTCCCAGAGTGAAATGGTCTGGGGGGGGGGAGCAGTCCTGAAGGTTTGCTGGCCCCAGACTGTTCAAGGTCTTGAGGTTTAATACCAGAACCCTGAATCTGACCTGGAGCCAGTGTAGCTGGCAGAGCACTGGTTGAATGTAAGGACAATTCACTTATACAGCAAAGACCAATAAATACTGCAGTAGGACAATACAATAAACAATGCAGTCAGAGAAGGATTACAGAACTAGAAAACAGTGCAAACAAAAAAAAACCTCTGTCTGAAGGTATGAGTACTGACGTAATGCTGTCTTCTCCAACCATCTCTAACAGTGCAGTCTTATGCAGAATTAGTCCAGTGTAAGCTAATTGAAATAAATGGATTTAAGTTGAAGTAACGCTGCATAGAATTCGCACTGTCCATCAACCAATGCAATTATATCCTCAGTGGAAGCCACCCAACAGAGCCAACTTAAAATTTCTACTGTGGTCTGCATGACAGACTGGAACATTTTCTAATTTTCTTAAATGGTCACAGCCTGAAGAGGTATTAGAGATCTAAAGTAGTGCTAAGTGGTTGAAATTCAGCCCTGCTTCAATTAAAATGGGTTTGAATGTTATACATTTGGTTACATCTAAAGTATTAAAAATGCTGTTTGAATTATCAGTCTCTAAAAAGGGGGCCAAAAAAGCTCTCCATGTTTTTTTTTTAAAGTGCCCAGATACCCCACAAGTAAGAAAATGGAATTTTAAAATAGCGACAGAAATTTACCTTAGGGCAAAACATATGTAGCAGAAAGTGAAGCCAAAAGATTTTTTTTTTAAAAAAAAGTTCCAAAAAGACTCTACAGAATGACTTATTTAAATAGTAACTTCTCATGACCAAATTGGGTACAGATATTATTCGTGAAGCAGCGCTATAATGGATCTTGCATTTTGTACCTAAGGTTCTTGCATAAATATCTGCCAGGTGCATTGGTATTTTCAGTGAATTGTGTGGTAGTAAAATGAAACTGCCTGCCTTTTAGGAAGCCCAAATTGAGTGCTAATGCTTAATCTACATACAGTAGCTACAGGGATTTTCCTGGTGGTAATTTAGAATGTTTATTAGTTGATCAAAGTGATTCTTTGCAAGTAGCTTCAATCATGGATCAGTTTTCTGCATGGTACTGTTAAGTGTTTGTAGTTCTGGGAGATGTTGGTGTCTTCTCTCTTATTAGAACACATTGTAGGAGTAGCTCCTTCATACTAGATTTAGCAAATATGCCTTTTAGCATCTTACTTATTAATGCTGATCATAGAACAACTGAATAGAATCTTGAGTAAAATCTACTTCCACCTAATAACTAAAATTTCAGTGAATGGTCCTTGGCAATGTGCTAAAGACGCTAATGAAATATAAATAGGCATTCTTCAGTATGAGTATAACGCAATTGAGCACTATCCATATTGACCATAAACAGAAGATTTGATTGTAGAAAACCCTGGGCCATTTTGAATGTGTAGAGCAGAAACTAGCTGAGACCAAAAGCTTGCAAAATATGCAGTAAATGGATTAGGACAGCACTGTAGTCAGCCCTGGATTAACCATTAAGCAAAATAAGCACCAAGGGAAGGGGGGCACCGCAGAAGAAGAGATTGGATTTATACCCCACCCTTCACTACCCGAAGGAGTCTCAGACGGCTTACAAACTCCTTTCCCTCCCCACAACAGGCACCCTGTGAGGTAGGTGGGGCCCTGGTTTAACAGAAACTGCTCTTTTTCAAGAACAGCTGTGCCAGAACTATGGCTTGCCCAAGGTTATCCAGCCAGTTGCAAGTGGAGGAGTGGGGAATCAAACCTGGTTCTCCCAGATTAGAGTCCACACACTTAACAACTACACCAAACTGGCATAGAGTTTCCCCCTTAGCCAGGGGTCATTTTGTAGAAA
>NW_015188794.1:0-2344 GCF_001447785.1 Gekko japonicus
CCAGCCTTTCAGTGTCTTGGAATAAGATCAACAGCTCAGCTGATGATGCTCCATCACCAAGGCTGTTTGTTCCGCAGCCCACCCTGCCACCCAAGTGCAGCTATGGAATTGATATATTAATAAAAGCATGTGAGAAGGAGGAGGAGGAGGAGGAGGAGATTGGATTTATACCCCACCCTTTACTTCCCGAAGGACTCCCAGAGAGGCTTACAATCTCCTTTCCCTCCCCACACCAGACACTCTGTGAGGTAGGTGGGGCTGAAACATCTCTGAAAGAACTTGTAACTGACTTAAGGTCACACCAGCAGCTGCATGTGGAGAAGTGGGGAATCAAACCCAGGTCTCCCAAATTAGACTCTTTGCTCCTAACCACTACACAAGCTGGAGGGTGTTGTGAAGCCACCAGAGATGCCACTGCTGATGACAGTGCCCTCCTTTGAAAATCCTGATAATTTATGGCACATGAAGGAGACAATAATCTGACTCCACAACTGTGAAAATGCAGAGGGAGGGAAGACATGCCGGGAAACCTTGCTTTCTGGAGTTGTGCTCAAATTCCTCCCCCCCCCCATGATAGCTGCAATGTGAGGAACTCACCAGGGCTGGCCAGGTCACCCAAGGGTGCAGGGGAAGCCCATAGCATCAAAGCAATGGGAGCCGCACCCCACATGATGCAGAGGAAGCCTTCACCACTGAAAGCAAGCTACAGCCCTCCCCCAGGGACACAGAGGAAGCCTTCACCACCAGTGTCCCCTCTAAGCCGAGTTAGTGTGAGCTAGCTCACAGTTTTTTTAGCCTCTGGCTCACACTTTTTTTGCCTTAGCTCAGGAAGGAGGACTCCGGAGCAAACTAATTGGTGCAGCAGCTAAATCGCTCACTCACAACATTAATGCCAGGAGCTCAGAAAGTAGAATTGTTGCTCACAAGACTCCACATTTTAGAGGGAGCATGGTTCACCACCCCGGGGGAATCTCAACCAGGGCAGTGAGATGCCGCTCTGGTGCCTTGGCTCCTGGTGCTGCTGGGAGGAGTGGGATTTGGCTGGCAACGCAGGACCCGGGGTGGCAGACACTCCAAAATGCGACAGAACAAGGACGAGCTCTGACCCATGCCCAGACTGATCCCACTGCTTGTGGACCAACAGGCAAGAAAATCTGGACCAAGTCGAGCATGCAGGAATGTCCATTGTGTGCATAGAACATGAAACAGTCATAGGGTTGCAATTGCCCCCAGCTGGCCAGTGGGGGGAGCCCTGCCCCCAAAGACCCCTGTCCTGCCTGACATGCCCAATGCAACGGCATCACCTGGAGGTGACATCATCACACCGGGCACATTGTATGGGGGACACTCTAGCATTTGGGCAATACTGGACATATGGAGCAGAGATCCATCAGTGGCTATTAGCCACAAGGTATACATAGGAACTCTGGGGCAAGTATTCTTGCTGCTTGGGGGGGGGGCAACAGTGGGAGAGCTTCTAGTGTTCTGGCCCCACTGATAGACCTCCTGATGGCACCTGGTATTTTTGGCCACTGTGTGACACAGAGTGTTGGACTGGATGGGCCTTTGGCCTGATCCAACATTGGCTTCTCTTATGTTCTTATGTTCTCAACTTCAGTTTCCCCCCCCCCCAAATGCTAGAGCGTCCTGCCCAACGTGCCCTGCACAATGTCACCTCCGAGTGATGCCATCATGGCGCACATGCAAAGCATGCACAAGAAATCTCCTGGGAGAAGACTGGACCTCCCCTGCCAGCAGCCAGATAAGAAGAAGCCAAAAATGAGAGATCACGGGAGGAAGTGGAATTAAAAAAAACAACATCCATGACAAAAATAATGAAGAGTCAATAAAGATAAGTTGCAAAAACATTTACTGTAGTAATCCTGTAGAAAATTTTATCCTCTTGAAGGAAACATGGAATGGACCAGGAAAAGGACCAGGAATGTTTCCTTCAAGAGCTGATATGTACTAATTGATAAGAATTGGGATTGTGACACGCTCAGATAAAGCAAATATTGTGAAACGAATTTACATTGTGCAGTATTCGTTGCGCCTGAGCAATAATAGAAAAACAAAATTCTACAGAATTACTACAGTAAATGTTTTTGTAACTTATCTTTATTGCCAGCAGCCAGGTAAGACAGGGTAACCCTAAAAAGTCCTAGATCCTAGATGCATACATACTGTGTGCATCACAAATAAAAACTTTGCAAAAATACACAGACAGTACCAATGTATCTACATAACCAACAATGAAAAGTGGATAAACTGAAACTGTTAAAAATATAAAGAGGAACGTAACAGGGCGCATTTGTCAGTGTAAGCGAGTTGCCCACCCATAATT
>NW_015188795.1:0-2140 GCF_001447785.1 Gekko japonicus
ATGCCGCTGATGAAGGGGTTTCCGTGCAACAGGGCCTGGGGGGCACTCAGGCCAGGAGTGCATCGGGCCTGTCTCTTCAGCAGCAAGGAGAAAGCTCTCAGCATAGCTGATCTGGGCTGGGGGTGCAGAGTCTTGGCTTGTGAACCTAAGATGTGGCCTTCTGTCCCGTCCTTAGGGGCATTTTCACACAGGAAGCCAGGTCAACAGCCCCTGTCTTCCTCTTCTCTCTCCCGCCAGAAGCTTCCATTGGGAAATGTTATCAAAGAAGAAGAAGAAGAAGAAGAAGACTGTGCGACTGAACAACAACAACAAAGTGTCAGGGTGTATTACCATTTTATGGCTTATCTTTCCATCTTTGTTTCGTGTTCTGAAGAAGAAGAAGAGTAGCCATAATCTCTCTCTTCTAGTTTTGTCTTTGTAGAGTAAGGATGTAGTCGATTTTGCTCTGTTCTTATTTTCATCCCAGTTACCCTTCCCAGAATTTAGGAAAAACTTTATATTTTAATCACACATGGACTCTCAGTCTGAATTATTTTAGCCGCTCTGCTGGACTATCTTATCTCTGTGAAATACCATTTTTTCAATATCTCACTATCACCTAACACTACAGCATAAAGTAACCTTCAAAGTCCAGGACTGAGCAGTAGCGAGAACTTGGCCTCCGGGTTTGTTTACCTCATTTATACCCCGCCTTTCTCCCTCATGTAAGCAGCTTAGAGCATTCTCCTCTCCTCCATTTTATCCTCACACACCCCCCCCCTGTGAGGTACGTTAGGCTGAGAGTGTGTGACTGGCCCAAGGTCCCCCAGTGAGCTTCCATGGCAGAGGAGAGATTAAAATCCGGGTCTCCCCGGGTTCAGCGCTTTAACCACTACACCACACTGCTGCCAATTAGAGCCCACCTGAGACACAACTGACTACCTTTTTATCCTGCTTTTCCTTCAGCTCACTCAGGGGCAACAAACATGTCCCCATTTAACCCCCACAACTTTGTCAGGTCTGTTAGGCCAGGAGTGCATGGCTGGGTCAGGATCGCCTTCCAGACGGCTTTATAGCCAAGTAGAGCTCTGAGCCTGCACCTCTCCAGATCCAGTCCAAGCTCAAGTATGATACCATGCTTCATTTCACACCACAAGCAACATAAGGTACAACCACAGCATGCTTTATGAACGACTAGTCTGATACCCGTGCTTTGCTATGGTATTTAAGTTCCGTAAATCCAGTTATAATACTGATGATGTGAAGTCTGAAATGTAACATTGGTTGTAGGAATTCTAATGGAGAAGATTGTAGGTGTAAAAACTGAAGTGAGACATATGTACTTTTTCCTCTCTCTCTACTGAAGGGCCTCTCTGTAGACCACATTTGTGGTTCTTCCCTCGGGTGCTAGGATCACCAGGCTGCTTGGTGAGCTACTCTGGAGCAGGCAACATAGAACTGTCCATTTAAGAAGAAGTCAACTCCTGCCACCTTCCACAAAAGTGATGGCCTCTCTACTTGTCTTCCTGGATTGTTTTGCTCATATGGAGACTATTGTTCTCTGAGCACTTCAGGGTGATCTTGCTGGTACTTGGCCTGCACAGCTCAGTGCAACGCAGAAGGACTATGTGCAAATGTCTTTGCTGCCTTCCTAAATTGAACCCTCCTTGTAGCGTTGGTGTATCTGGCTCAACGTTTGCCAGGAGGTTTCTCGGGGGCAGTAAGAGGTGTAAGGGAGTGGTGACATGGTGGACATTTCTTCAGGTTCATGAGGGAGGCACACATAGAAATGGCTCCTAGAAAGGTCCTTTACTATCTCCCCATGAACATTCATTAACTCAATTGCCATGCTGGCTTTTTTTTTTTGAAAAATGTCTACTCAGGAGTCTTGAATGGCTGATTTCTGTAACTGTCCTCAACTGTCTGCCGTCTCTTCCAACTGTGTTCTTACCTCAGGACATTGAGATCCACAGCTGAGCAATCAGAGGGAGGTGGGTGCAAACAGGCAGGTGTTACCTCAGAACTCTGAGCGACACAATTGACCAATGGGGGGTGGGAGGCAGCAGCCTGCCAGGCACATGGAAAACAACTGGGGGAACACATTTTGCCCCTTTTTTATGCTCTTAAGGGTCATGCTTCTCAAAAATCTCTTCATGGGAGG
>NW_015188796.1:0-2084 GCF_001447785.1 Gekko japonicus
AGCAAGGGAACCTTGACCTTTACTTTAATAGAGATATCATGGAAAACGTTTCCAAATGCTTTGCTGAAATCAAGATTGTGAAGAAATGCAGTTTTTCTCCCGGTAGGTTTGAGGTGAGCAAAGACTCCACTGTGCGTTTTAAAAGTATTTTTAATCTGGGCAGGGAACAGGCATGGGGGGGGACGTCTGTGTGATTGCTTTCTAGACATACCTCAGTTCACCTTCATCCAACTGCTAATGGATCTAGCAAGAGAGATAATGGGTGGGTCACGATCTCCCCCTTCCTCATAGCAGGGAACAGAGATTTGGAGGGATAGAATCCTAGATAATCTAGGGTTGCCAGCCCCCAGGTCCCAGTGGGCCTTCCCCCACTTTTGGGGGCTTTGATCCACTGCTGGCCCAGTGGCTGGCAGGGGAAACCGCACTCTAATTTGGGATGATGTCACGCAACGTCCTTGACACCATGATGTCCCTTCTGGGTGACGTCATCATGCCGGGGACGTCACATGGTGACACTCTGGTTTCGGGGCAAACTCTATGGGTTTGAAGGAAAAAAAAACTATAGAGTTTTGCCCCAAAACCAGAGTATCACATGTGACATTGCTGACGCGATGATGTCACTTCCAGGTGGTGTCATTGCATTGGGGATGTCATGTGCAATGTCCCGCCCATCCCAGAACACCCCCAAAAATCTCCCACCATGTTGGGGAGGGGACCTAGCAACCCTAAGATAATCTCCAGGAAGAAGTGGCAGGAAACGCTTTGCTGACCTGGCCGGACCTGGCTAGGGGGTGAAGAAACAGATATAATACAAACTCCTTGCAATAGGAAGGAAGTCTCTTTCGTGCTGGGTCCATCAGAGGAAACAGATCTCATAGCTAAGGTCTGGGGGAGGAGACAGCCATTTTGACCATGTGCTTGCCTAGAGAGCTGGAGCAAGCTTCAAGGTAATGAAACCTCTGTAGAGATATAGAACTCCTAAGCTAAAGAGCCTGTCCTATTTTCTAACATCTGATAGGGCATGTATAGAGAGAGGGACAGAGGATTTGCATTTCACCCATTTCTTTTGTAACCCTTGCTCTATCTGGTGCTGTGCTAAAAGTATGCTTGTAAACGTTTTCTTTTAAATAAATACATTATAACTTTGGATGCTGGGAGTGATTCTCTGTACCACATAGACCTCCACCAACTCAGACACACTGTTTTAAAAGGAGCACTGGGGGAAGGCAGGCAGTTAGCAAGTGGCCATTCCTCCTGGGTCACGGAAAACAGTGAACTGTCCCCATGGTGACCAGGCACTGGGCAGCGGGAGACATAGAGGCAAGTCCTCAGAACTTAGAAGGGAAGCTGGGGAGTCCTGATCCTCCCAGTGAGCAATTCTGTACAAAGGTCAGGTGGTGGCAGCAGTTACCGAAGAGAGAGAAAGAAAAGCCTCTCCAGATGTGAGAAGAACCCAGGAGGGCGGAACGGAAGCAGGGCCTGCAGGCCAGAGCAGACCCATTCTGCCACAAAGATGTATAATGTTTGCATGTTTGTTCATTTCATTTATACCCCACCTTTCTCCCCAATGGGGACCTAAAAGCGGCTTACATCCTTCTCCTCTCCCCTGTTCTATTCTCACAACAACCCTGTGAGGTAGGTTAGGCTGTGAGTGTGTGACTGGTCCGAGGTCCCCCAGCAAGCTTCTATGGGAGAGAGGGGATCTGAAGCTGGCATCTCCCAGACTGCAGCCTGGCACCCTGACCGCTACACCACACTGCCCCCTGAAGGTTCACAGCATTCTCGTGCTACAAACAAAATCAATCAGGTTGCCTGGCAAGATTTATCTCTGACACGCTGGTTTGCATACTTTTCGAGATGCTTATGGACTGAGAGCTTTGCAGTCTTCTATTCTCTTCTCGGTATTGAAGTCACACTGGGCCGTCCATACTTAAAGAACAGCGAACCCTGCACGGACATCCAACTAACGTCAAGAGCTGACTGCGGGTGGAGAACGTTCTACACTGTCTGATACTGCTTTATGACTATTAAGAGCCACTAGAACTTTATTATGATTTTTTAATATTTGTTTTAACGACAACTAT
>NW_015188797.1:0-2099 GCF_001447785.1 Gekko japonicus
GCAAATTGATGGCACTTAACACACACACATATACAGTATTACTACCCTACCTTGTATTAATGTATATGTGGGTTGCACAGGACAGACAGTGGTCCTGGGGCTGTTGTGATTGTTTCAGTGCCCAAATGTGGCTCACCGTTTAATTAGCTTGGCTTGATTTTATTATATTGCTGATTTGCTGTGTTATTTGTTTTACTGGAATTTTATTGTCTTTTTGTCTTTTTTATATGTGCATGTTTGTGTTCATGTGTGTGTGTGTGTGTGACCCTGGAAGTCGTGGTGACCATCCTGGGGGCCTGGAGGATATTCAGAGAGCTGGCTGAATAAAGCCTGCCCTTGGGCCCCCCTTTCTCTGGTATTTCAAGGAGGTCTCCCATTCGAGTGCTTGCCAGAGTCAACCCTTCTCAGCTTCTGAGATATGATGAGATTGGGCATGCCTGGGCTATCCACGTATGGGCAGCATTTTATTGTCTTAATTAGTTTTGTTTTACTGTTTTAGTTTGGATTTGCTTCGAGCAGGTCTGGAGAGGCCACGTACAAATTCCTTAAAACATAAATAATCCAGGTTTTCTGTGTGTCCACAACTCCAGATGCTTATCTTTGTTAGTCGAGAGCTAGCTTGGTGTAGTGGTTAGGAGCGTGGACTCTAACCTGGGAGAACCGGGGTTGATTCCCCCACTCCTCCACATGCAGGTGCTGGTGTGATCTTGGGTCAGTCATAAATTCTTTCAGAGCTGTTCTCTCAAGGGCAGTTCTCAAGAGAGCTCTCTCAGTTTCACTTACCTCACAGGGTGTCGGTTGTGCAGAGTGGAAGGGAAAGGAATTGTAAACAGCTCTGAGACTCCTTTGGGTAGTGAAGGGTGGGGTATAAGCCAATACAATCAAATCAAACACCTTTAATGGCATATCAATAAAATACATAGTATGATAAAATATGAGCAAAAAAGGTATTTCAAAGACAGCAAAATAAAGCAGATCATACAGAAAGCTTGTATCTGTCTTTAACTGCTTCAGCCAAAAACCTAGCTACCAGAGCTGTGATGTCCAGGTTTGTGTCTTTTAATAGACATTAATACATCCAATCACTTCTCCTTCTTCTTCTTAGGCAGCCAATGAAAACAAAAATCCAGTAACACAGAGATTAACAATATCCATTTCAGCATAATCCTTTGTGAGTTCAGTGGCCACTTTGTATTGTTTAGCCATTGGGGGGGGGGTTTTGCTGTCTTTTTCCATCCTGTTTCTAATTGCATTTGAAACAACTTCCAATACTGCAACAAAATACACAAAAAAACTAGAAACATAAGAGAACATGGACGGGAAAGTTAGCTTAAACAGGACAAATACTAAATTGGTTGGTCGAGGAATACTAAGAATAGCATCATTATCTCTTGAATGGTTCTGCTCTCAGGCACCACAGCCCTGACTTGTGGTGCTTTGAACAATACATTTGGAAAAGTCAGAGAGTGCAACCACAGAGAATAGCAACATCCATTACACATGGGGTCAACAATAGAGCCACTGCAGCACTGTGGAGGTGCATGGCTACTGAATGGACAGAAGAAATTGGTACCAGAAAGTAATGCCATCAGCTGCACCTACAAGTACTATCTGCTCAGGAGATGGACATTCAGTACTGGAGCAGCCATCTTGGTGTCTTTGTGTCCACCTTCTGTCTTTACCCTGGATCTGTTTTCAAACATTGTACTAGGGAAGCAGGCATTGTCCCTCTCTTGATCAATGCATATAGAATTGGCTCTAAGAATAGATCTCATTTGTCTGGCCCTAGAGATATTATAATCGTCCTCTAAGATATGCACACGGAGAATAAAATCTTAGAGGAGGCAAGAGCCCGTTATACATTTAAATTCAGAGTAAAGTTCAAATTTTCCCCAACAATTCCCCCGAGGCACTGCAGATAAGGCATGTTTTAAAACCCACCACAGCCAGACTCACAGAGGCTGGCATAAGGTATAAGTGGCTTGCTTCTGGTTATCTTCAGGATGTCCACAATGGCAAAATATATCATGCCATAGATGCTGATGAAATTATACCCACAAGAAGCTTAGAAGAATATTCAAAAAAGGAGAAGGCTAGAT
>NW_015188798.1:0-2313 GCF_001447785.1 Gekko japonicus
TCTCTTATGTTCTTATGTTCAGTATTTGATATTTCATTATTTCTTAACAGACAAGAGTCTCTACTTATAGAGACTGTATCTGAAGACTGAGAGTGCAAATGGTTGAAATTCAGTCCAGAAGAGGCTACAGCCACAAATAACGTGCAGGCCTTCCTTTTGGTGACCTGCAGAGGAGCTCCGTGAGTTCAAAGGGACTGAGAAAGTCCACCTGTGGCCCTGTCTTCCTTCTAGATCCCAACCTGGAAGGCCGGGTCGATTCAAAGGTGCAGCCAGACATTTCTGCATGGAAGGAAAACAAGCCCTGTGCAATATAGGTTTTGAGTGTTCATTCAAGGATTTAATCATGTCAATAATTTAATCAGTTTTGCTTTTTGAAAATAGATCGGAAGCAGCAGCAATTGAGTACTGTGTGTGTTCCCTTGTCCTTCCTATTTCTTTTCCTATCATGCTTTCTTGTGTTTGTATCCTTTCCTTCGGTCTGTCTGGGGAGAGGGGCGCTGCATTGCCTGTTTATGCAGTGTGAAAAATACTTCAATCGTGCCCAGGTTGTGGCAGAGGTGGGCGTGTCCCTCATCAAATTCAGCAAGTAACAAGGTTGTAATCTTGTCTCTCCTGCTCACAACCATCAACTGCAATCTACACTTTCCTGACCATGGGCTACTATAACAGGCCTTGTGTGGGGCCTTCTATTGCTGCTCTTTTGGAAGAGTGAATCTGCATATAGCAACATGGCAGCTGTACCCCGAACCAATCAAGCTGTCTACATGGACTCCCTGCAGTCTTACAGACTCCATTCCCATTCCATGCTGGTAGTAACTAGGTTGGGACAGCCTCTCTCTCTGTCCCCCCCCCAAAAAAAGGTGTCACCTCCTAACGACTAAACTAGGCACTTCAGAGCACCGTGGGTCACAATTTTTCACCGGCTTCAACCTGGACTGGAAGGGAGGAGAAGGGTGGCTTCGCTTTCTTCCCTCTGGCCTTTTTTCTGATCAGAATCTCCACTCCAAGCAGCTTTTCCTCGCCTAAGAGCAAAGATGATGATGTTTTTCCCTAGGAGCTGATTTAGGACACAAAAGTGTCAGGAGAAGAAAAAAATAAGACACCTTTCTCTTCACTACCTCTCTTTTCTGCTTAAGCTTGCAAAGGCCAAAAACAGGGCTATTTTTGGGCAGGAACGCACAGGAACGGAGTTCCGGCTGGCTCCCGAGTTGGCCACGCCCAGCAGGAACTCATTAGCATAATAGGCCACACCCAACAGCAGAAACTCATTAGGATTGGCTACATTAGGGGTGTGTGGCCTAACATGCAAAGGAGTCCCTGCTACAAAAAAAGCCCTGGGTTTTGACCACAAAGTAAACAGAATAAGGAGCAAAAGATGGGTGTGGCTGGATGAGCACACTTCTGGTAACATGGGTGTGTGGCCTAATGTGCTAATGAGCTGTGCTATCTGGGGTGTGGCTTAATATGCTAATGAGTTTCTGCTGTTGGGTGTGGCCTATTATGCTAATTAGTTCCTGCTGGCCTTTTTCTACCAAAAAAGCCCTGGCCAAAAATATGGATGGGAAACCACCAAGGAAGTTGCGGGTTGCTTTGCCTTGAAGATTTAAGTTGGCTGTGCCTTGATGGCGTGTTCCACCACCACCAGTCTACAAACGACAGGATCCAAGGCAAATCAGTGGACCGTTCCATACTCTTCAGGGACATTTCCATAGTCATCCTGCAAGACAGGATGAATCCCACTGAGTCCAGTCAGAATGCAACTATCATGGACAATACTATCCTATCTTGGGAGAAGGTGGCAGACGGTGCAATACTTGTTCTGGAGGGCTTCTTAGAAGAGGAAGGCCTCTTTCTCACAGTTCATCCCCAGAGAGCTCCCCAGTCAGTCCCTCTTCGTGTGGGTTGCAACCAGTGTTCCCTCTAAGCGGAGTTAGTGTGAGCTATCTCAGTTTTTTTTAGCTTCTGGCTCACACCTTTTTGTCTCAGCTCAGGAAGGATGGGGCTCCAGAGCAAACTAATTTACACAATGGCCAGATCGCACAGTCACAACTTTAATGCCAGTAACTCACAAACTAGAATTTTTGCTCACAAGACTCCACAGCTTAGAGGGAACACTGGTTGCAACCTGATGCCATTCATGTAAAAATCCACTTTACCCCAGATCAGGGGCATAGACTTCTCAATTTGGGGGGAGGGGCACAGGGTTGAAGCTGGTCCAGGCCTATACCTAGTCGTCTGTATTAAATTATTTAAATAGTAAATCATTTATATTTCCAAAAAACACATGTCACTAACAATTTATCATGTAGTTTG
>NW_015188799.1:0-1998 GCF_001447785.1 Gekko japonicus
AATGGACAGACTGCCTGCATGGGCATGTGTAAGACACGGGATGTGCCCCCACCATTGCATTGCATTGATTTGATTTAATTTATTTAGAGTATTAAAGGTATATCCTGCAATTCCCTACAGCTGAAGGCAGCTTGTACTAATCATCTGTCTGTCTAGTGCATTTCCTCCTTCTTGCTAGGAACTCAGGGTGGGATACCTGGCCCTTCCCCTCTTCCATTGTATCCTCAGAACCACTTTATGAAGTAAATTAAGTTGAGAATGACCAGTCCAAGGTCACCCAGCAAGCTTCTGAAAGACTGGGAATGACCAGAATCGTCAAAACAATTCCATGAAAAACAAAAATAGATTATTTGAACTGTGCTCAGAAACAAGTACAAACATATTAGTGTTAGTTTTGTTAAGTGACACTCAAAGGGTCAAAGGCATTTCAGCTTTCTGAAGCATACTATTGCGTTCAAGGACAAGTCTGGTGTTTTATTGTATATGAGCCTCTGGAATGTACAAACACAATGATAAGCAATCAAATTAAATGTTGCATTCAGGACAGAGCCTGACGTTTTTACTCTACCTGGGCGTTCTGGGATACACAGATGTAATTACAGACAGTCACAGCAATGGACAAAAGCAATGTCAGCAAACCAGTACAGACTCAGAAAGCCAAAGATTCCATCAGAAAGGCAGGGGGGCAGGAAGGTCTGGAGTTCAGGGTCCAAAGCTGGGGAGCCAGGACAGGAGAGAGGGGCTGTATTTCCAGTGGAAAAATAAGTACAGGTTAGCAGGACAGAATGCAAGGCAGCAAGCAAGGTAATACTCTGTTTGCTGAGTGAATCAGCTCACAGAGGGGGTGGTGAGCAAGGTTGCTTCCACAACAAGCCCTGCTCAGCATGTTCTTTTTATCTGCCTAATTAGCTGATTCATCCCTGAAGCAGAGATGTTGCTTCTTACCATCTTGTCATTCCTACTCCTGTAATGACTCCGCTTCAGGAGTTAGTGCTGATTGCCATTGTGCAATTAACCGGGCACTTCTTCATCTCTACTGAACTGTCAAATGCTCCCAGCATCTCCTGTGCTCAGCTGGTTCAGGAGATGCTGGTGGTGAAAAACACTCTGATCTCTGTTCCATTTCTTTCATGTCCTGCCAGAATGAGCAACCCTCATTTCCTGAAGCTTCTTTCACTGGCTCTGCCTCTAAATCCAGCTGCTCAGGTGGGCATTCTACTGGTGCAGGGCCTGATTCTTCCATTTCTTCTTCCTCAGAGGAGGAGGCAGCTGGCTGGCTCATGACTCATACTGGAATATATAAAAAATACTCCCAGTGTTACAAAGTAGATTCCCATACATCTGAGCAAAAATGCAACGTAAGAAGTGGCCCAACCTTTCCAGGAATTCATAAGATTTTTTATAGTGTATGAAAAAAAAATGAAATGATACTAAAATCTCCAACTATACACCTGACCTTAAGGAAATTTACATGCAGTACTAGGCATGTTTACTGTGAGGGGAAAAGATCAATATAGACTCAAATTCAGGATTCAGGGAGGACACCTTTACTGTTATTCCTGATCCTCGAGTAGGATAATATCACTTTGGGATTCAAATCCTTGGTGACGGGGTCTGGCTTTGTTCATTTGGGGACAACTATTTTCAATGGAGGAATCAATTCAAGGATCTGGTGCAGCTGGGTTTAAAGATAATGACATTGAATTTGTGTAAGAATTCCTGGTTCATGCTTACCATTCTGCAAATCATGGTAATGAACAGAAACATTATATATGTGTATCAGGCCCTGCACCAGTAGAATGCCCACCTGAGCAGCTGGATTTAGAGGCAGAGCCAGTGAAAGAAGCTTCAGGAAACATTATATATGTGTATATTTTTAGCTTGGGATTTTTGGGGTGCACACCTCTAATATTTACTCAGAATTGCAATGAATAGGGCTTACTCTCAGTCAAATGTATATGATGATAGGCTTATCTGAGGCACTGAATGATAGGAAAC
>NW_015188800.1:0-2058 GCF_001447785.1 Gekko japonicus
TTAAATAACATTGGGGAGAGAAGTGCCCTGAGGGACCCCACATTCCATCGGGTACCTCGGAGACACTGACCCTCCCAAGGCCACTCTCTGTCCACAACCGTGGAGAAATGAGGTAAGCCATTTCAAGACTACCTCACGGATCCCCATGTTAGCGAGGGGGTGAGTCAATAGATGGTGATCGACTGTGTCGAAAGCTGCTGTAAGATCTAGTAAAATCAGCAGCACTGACCCCCCCTCAATCCAGCTGCCTACAGAGATCATCTGTGAGGGTGACCAACACAGTCTCCGTCCCATGGCCGGGGCGGCAGCTGGATTAGAATAGATCCAATGCTGATGTGTCATCCAGAGACTTCTGGAGCTGTTCGGCCACCGCTCTCTCAGTTACCTTACCCAGAAATGGAAGGTTAGAAACTGGGCGGTAATTGGTCAGATCCATAGGGTCTGAGTTCGGTCTTTTCAAGAGCGGAGCAACCACCGCCTCCTTGAGCCCCACTGGAAAAGTCCCTGTATCCAGGGACAAATTGATGATATCTTCCAGAGGACTTTGTAACTCCTCACCGCTGGCTTTCACCAGCCACGAGGTGCATAGATCAGGGAGGCAGGTGGTTGGCCTCACAACACCCAAATGCGTTTCGGCAGCTGACTGCCAGGAAGTAAGGCTGCGGGGAAAGGAGTTCAGATTCAGCAGTCTTCAGCTCAGTTAAGATCTGAGCCTTGCATTCTCTGCTGTAAAGAGGAATGGGCAGACACCGAAGCGACCACCCCCTCCTCCACCCATCCCATTTTATAAAGAAGTGTATAGTAGAACATTTAAACTCACAGTGAGATCTGGGTGTACTTTAAAGAACAGCTGTGGGTGAAGCACAATTCAGCAACATTTGTTGCTTGAAAAGTCACTCCATTGGAGGTGTGGGAGGGAAGCAGCGCCCCGGCATCTTGTGCCCTTTTCCATGCGCATGCACAAGTCGAGATGTCTCTCCAGTCATCCCTCCTTCCCTCCCCATTGAGGAACGAAGGTCTAGACTAAACAACATTGTTCAAAAGCTTCCTACATTCTCTCAGAGGACCAAAACACAGGCAATGATTTAGCAGGGGGGCAGGTACCAGAATCTACAGGCTCTCTGTGTGGAACAGGAAGAGTTGGGGATATGTCTAAACAAACTTTTCTTTGTATATGCATTTAAATGTATACCAGCTGCTTCAGTTCTTTGCTACTTATGCAGCTTTCAGTTAGGTCCCCAAGAATTCCTCTCCCTTGGTAATGTGTGGGAAGTATCCTGAAAAGGTTCATCCCAAATCCAAAGCATAACGCGTTCTCCTATATAGCTGCAAATTGTCAAGATCCAAGGGGGGCACAAGGCAGCCCCCGGGCATAGCCTTTTGAATAGACTCCAGAGCAGTGTTCCCTCTAAGCTGAGTTAGTGTGAGCTAGCTCACGGTTTTTTAGCCTTCGGCTCACAGACTTTTGTCCCTGCTCAGGAAGGAGGGCTCCAGAGCAAACTAATTTATGCAGCAGCCAAATTACTCGCTCACAGCTTTAATGTCAGGAGCTCACAAAGTTGAAGTTTTGCTCACAAGACTCCACAGCTTAGAGGGAACATTGCTCCAGAGCACATCTATTTCAGCCCAGATTTTTTTAAATTAATTAAAATTTGAACTTTGCTAAGGCAATTCCACCTGGGAATTTGATACAAGCTGAAACCAGGAGGGTGGGGGTGGAGTAGGGGGTTGTGTGTAAAGACCAAAACCAATCCGAAATTGCCAAGTTCCTCCCAGCTCTAATTTGTACACCTCGGAGCTCCGTCTGGGCCGACATTTCTAATAGAAACTTAGTGTAGCAGAAAGGGAGCCGGCACGTTCGGGAAACCTCTGCCTGATTAAAAATGAACGTCAATAGAAATGAAATGCCATCGCCAGCCTTGTGTGTGAGGCAGCTGGACCTGTCCAACTGGCAAAGACAGAAACAGATACTTGGTCCGCTATACCTTGGGCAGACAAAATGAGCTGCCTTGGCAAGCCCCGGGATCCCTTTGTTTTTCTGGAGGAAAGATAAACTGA
>NW_015188801.1:0-2113 GCF_001447785.1 Gekko japonicus
GTGGCCGAGGTAGGACATCTGTTTTGCACGAAGGAGGTCAGTAGACAATATCTAACTTCATGAACCAATGGCCTTTCTCCGTATAAGGCTGCTTATAGTGAGCATACATGTATTTGCCTTCTGACAGAGTCCCTCGGTCTACATCTGGAACGACTCAGACTGGGTGGCGAGGACACCGAAGATGAAGGCAAAATTCTTGAAAGTCTCAATGGAGTTCTTCGGGCTCTGGCTGAAGACAGTTAAGTATTACTTATGTCTTGCTTTAAGTGGCTCAGCCAGAACCCTTATCGGTCCCCTCCATTCCACCATAATGTGCTTCACAATAGCATTTCTTCACGATCTGTATAAAACAAGACTCTCATATTCCAAAGACGTTATTCTCTCCAACTTCTTTGGTATAGTTATTTCTCTTTAAAAGGTGCGGTCATAAAGAAAGTACGATTTGTTTCCCAAAAGACACTGTGCAAGCTCTAGAACAGGCGTCCCCACCCTTTTTAACGCTGTGGGCACATTTGGAATGTTGAGGGGTGGGGCTGGGGGTGAGCACCACCCCCAAAAATGGCTTCCACAGGAGGTGGAGCCAAACCAGAAATGGCTTCTGCAGGAGGTGGAGCCAAACAGAATTCCTTGCCTTTACATCTCCCAGGAAAAAATCCTGAAGGGGGAAGGAACCCACACACTGACTAAGGAAAGTGCAGGGCTTAACAGTCCTCCAGCAGAAAACCCTTTCTTTTGAAAGAGGGCAGCCAAAAACAAGCCCTGTCTTTGTCAAGCTTCCGTTTCGTTCACCTTGTTCTATTTCACTGCTTGCCATCGATTGGGGGGGAGGGACTTCCTGAGGGGAGTGTATGGGTGTTTTGAGCGAATGCTTGTAGAAGCCATAACTTTCCTTAAGATTGTGCCCCCCACCGCTGGTTCCCAAGGGAGCTGGCCTTGGAGACTCTTTCACCCGGCCTGGACATAGATAAGGCGTTGTATATCTGTCGGGGTTGCCATAGTAACAGTAGGGGCTGTGTGACGTATGTGAGAGGTGTGGTGTACATTTTGTATTTTCTATATTAGGGGCTTTTGTGGGCCTTTTTCTCCGTTCTGACACGGAGCCTGTTTCCTAAAGTAAGCATTTCTCAATAAACCACCACTGCTTACGTATGCTGTGGAGAGTGTCTTAACTGGGAGACCTGACAGTCTTACAGTTGCCCCAACTTGCTGTCTTAAGAGCTTCACGGGCACTGTGGCAGAACAGGCCTGCTCTGACTGACAGACCCTGTTCCACCAGCCCCCTCCTTGGCTGGCGCCAGTTCCTGGAGGGTGCTATTCCACTTCCTTCCACTAGGGTACCACTGCCACCACTGTCCTTTTGGGGTCTTCCGGCCAGGAGGGACAGACTCCTGACACCCGTTCTCAAACTGAGGCCCTGGCTCTGGCCTCCTGCTACCCAGCTCCTGCTTTCTTTTCATTCCAGGACCTTTTGTCTTAAAGATGTTCAGTTCTGTTAAGCTCTATGATTCTAGTTAAGAAGGAATCCTGGGGTTTTTTTGAAGCAACGTGCAGCCATGTCCCTCAAATACATGGTGTATTTGAGGGACACTTTTAATTCGCACGGGACAACAATGAGGGCTGGTCAGTACCCCAGACGAACCAAATACGGATTCCCACAGCAAGGTTCCTCAGCAGACAAAATGGTGTCTCACATTTGTATCGGACTGTTCCTCCAAGGATCATATGTAGAGGGGTGTTCTTGCCCCCCCCCATTTGATCTCCACAACAGCCTTCTAAGGTAAATCAAGCTGACAAAAAGTAACTGTCCCAAAGTCACCCAGGGTGCCTAACAGTTGAGTTGGGATGTGAGCCTGAGTCTTCCAGGACCCTTTAACCACTATTCCACACTGACTATCTATGATGTGAAGAGTTTCCCAAAAGTTGAAAGGTTGAAGAAGAGTAGCATGGTAGTTAAAGTTGGGCCTGGAGGTGGGACTTGAAGATTTCCTAGATTTACAACAAATCTCCAGATGGTAGAGATCAATTCCCCGGAGAAAATGGCTGCTTTGGAGAATAGACTCTATGTAGTCATGCCAGACGCCCTGGTGGGGATGGGGGTCTCCAGAGGTCATTT
>NW_015188802.1:0-2231 GCF_001447785.1 Gekko japonicus
CGACAGAAACAAGGGGAATGAAGCTGGCATGATACTATCTGTATAGTATGATACCGAGGGGGGAAATACCGTTCTGCTGTGAAAATCGCTGAATGCACAGCAGACCACCAATCAAATCTTACAGAAATGAAGTGTGCATTGTAGGGCAGACAAACGCAAGAGAAAACAGCGCTGGAGGACAATAGCAGTTTAAACCCTTGCGGCAAACGATAGCGCTATGGCTATGCCAAAAATAAATGACTGCTGTACATTATTATGCACCTAGGTATACAAGACGGCTAATGTGTGCATTTCTAAGACAGCTACAAGAATGCCCCCCTTCTAAGTACAAAAGGCAAGCTACAGATCCCAATCAGAAGCAATCACAATTTCATTTTCCCAGAGAGCCACTAAACAGTTTTGTTCACAATTGAAATGCAGTGCTCGTTCGACAGCCGACATATTATTTCCAACACAGGCGGACTTAAGAATAGATGCATACGACTGGAACCAAAGGAACATCCATAGGCAGCTTCTGTTCATTTGATACAGGCCATATCATCGAATGTAATGAGGAAGCATTCTCCAAGAGGGAGGGAGGGAGAGAAAGAGACTTCTAAAATACAGATTTTTACTCATTTAGAAGGCAAGGAAAGTGTTGCAGAATATCAGGATTTTGGATCCAGCTCTAATTTGTTTTGCAGAAGTGCCACAAAGATTACAGGGGCAGGAATCCATTGAAAGTGATCTGTTTTCAAGCCATTTTTCAGGGGAAACTTGGGAGTTCCTCAGTGGAAAACAGCAATAATAGAAGACAACCTTCCCTGAGTCAGCTTGTTGACCGCTGCTAATGAGTGCTACAGGCAGAACCCAAAATTTCTCCTGCCATATCCTCTTGTCCCCCAGTCTTGAAGCTGTTAGAAACGACTATTTGTTCCTCTGTTCTCTGAAAGTTCCTGTCATTTCACTTCTGTCTTTTATGAAACACCTACTTGAGGTTTTGTTGGTGCTGGGGGAGGGGCAGCGGTGGGAGGGTTTCTGGTGTCCTGGCCCCAATGCTGGACCTCCCGATAGCACCTGGTATTTTTGGCCACTGTGTGACACTGTGTGACAGAGTGTTGGACTGGATGGGCCATTGGCCTGATCCAGCATGACTTCTCTTATGCTCTTACCGCATCAGGTTGTCCTGAGGAGCTATCTCTCTCAGAACATTATGTATTTATTTATTGATCCAGCATTGGCTTCTCTTATGGTCTTATGACTGCATGGCATTATACTCTATCGCGGTCCCTTACCTCCCTAAACCCCACCCCTCCCAGGCTCCACCCTCAAATTTCCAGGTATTTCCAAACACAGACCTGGCAACCCGAAGTGACCCGAAGCTCCCTCTTCCTGTTCAAAACTCTTGTGGTTTTATCCATAAGACCTAAGAAGTAAATGAGCACCAGGAAACGGAACAGATAGTCCCACTGGCACCACATTTGGAAGTACTGAGCTAGCCTGAAGGAGGTTTGGGAAATATCACTATTTTGTAATATTTCAGCTGGCCCTAATGAACAGGCTTTATATCACTGTAACTTTTGTGTAATTATTCTATTTGCAGTGGGATCAGCATAACTCCCTTCCATTTTTCAGCAAGAACCAATTTGGGTATTTTGTGATATTTCAGCTGGCCCTAATGAGCAGGCTTTATATCACTGTACCTTTTGGGTAATTATTCTGTTTGCAGTGGGATCAGCGTAACTCCCTTCCATTTTTCAGCAAGAACCACACACATCTATTTTGTTGATAAAACTATTTGTAAACTAAAGCCTCTAACCACCCTATTAAAAATATTACACCCCAAGGCCAAATTTCATTGTATTGGGGAAGAAAAAATTCTATAAACAATAAAAGCATTTGTGGTGGCAGAAGCCATTGTGTTTCACAGTATGGAAAAATCCATCATTTGAAAACAGTCTTGCACGTGAGAATTTTTGTTTTGCATAGATTCATACGCACAGCCTTTTGAACACTGAATATCTCACACCAGTATCATTCCTTTATTTAAAAAAAATTAACTGAAAGACTAAAATTACTTTTGGAAACGAAGATAGTAGATAATTAACAATCTTTCATGAATTTTAAAGGAAAACATCTAAAATATCTAAAATTAATAATCTCTTAACTTTTTTTTTTACCTTGGGGTATTTTCTACCCCACAATATCTCTCTTTATGATGAAATAAATATTCTAGACACCATAAACCAAGA
>NW_015188803.1:0-2054 GCF_001447785.1 Gekko japonicus
GCGCCTTCACTATTAGATATATAGATTGGCGAGTCATCCTGTACGGTATGTTAATACTTCCCTTTCTGCAATTTCTCAGTGTCTGTTCTTGGTTTGTATTACTTGCCTTCAGGCACCTAGCTAAATGCCTACCTGAGTTCAGATCTGGCCATCATTCAGAGCCAGTTTTTCATTACCTGAGCACTGTGCCTGCCTGTTCCATCCTGCGTGGCTCCATAGCATACCACTCCAAGTGACATTTAAATGGGGATGTATGGGAGGGGCATAGAATCATGGAAGTTGGAAGGGAACTCCAGGGTCATCTAGTTCAACCCCCTGCACAGTACAGGAAATTCACAAGTATCTCTTCACCCACACTCCCAGTAACCCTGTGCCCAGAAGAGGACAAAAAAAAACCCCACACACAAACCCATGCTCCAGGATCCCTAGCCAAACTGGCCTGGAGAACAATTACTTCTTGACCCAAAAGTGACAATGAGCATTTCCCTGGGCCTGTAAAAAAGGGCCATGAGAACTAAGCATTGAGCTTAGAACTGAGAACTAAGCTCCTTTCTTGTGATCTGCCTAAGTTCACAGAATCAGCATTGCTGTCAGATGGCCCTCTAGCCTCTGTTTGAAAACCTCCAAAGAAGGAGAGCCCACTGCCTCCTGAGGAAGCCTGTTCCACTGAGGAACTGCTCTAGCTGTCAGGAAGTTCCTCCTAATGTTTCAGGGGCAGATCAGATAGTTACTTTTTGCACTGCAGGCTCAGTAGCATTGGTTTGGGCAGTAACAGTGTTCTCTGATCCTTTGGCATGGTTTTCCTTTTTAAGGAGGCCAAACGTGCTGCTTGAGTCATAGGTGAAGTGGACTTCCAGTCTGTAATTGCTATAACCTAGACAGCAGCCATTTTAGTTAGTGGGGCCCTCTATAAAGGAATGGGGTTAGTGGCTAAGACCTGATCCCATCCAGCAGCTGACCCGCAAGCAGGAACTGCTGCTGTAACCATCCCTTGCTCCACACCCATCTCATGATGCTGGGCTGGGCAAGGCGGTGGCCTGTCTCTTTCTTCCCAGGGCTGAAAGATGTGCCTGGTTAGGCTGTGGTTAGGTTGATGTGGCACTGGTTGGGCAGGTTTGATTGATATACATATTTCCCAGGTAAGAGGTACTTCTGGTAAGACTAACAGGGAGGACTCAGAGAATTTGAGGACGTGTGTTTGTTACCACCACGGACGCAATGCCCAAAGTGGGGTAGTGGATGGCAGAAGGAATTTTCCCTCACAAGACTTTCCCCATGAGAATCTGCTTAACATGGGTGTGTTATATTGGTCCTTGATTTGAGCAACCGCTCTATAAATGTTCTCCAGGAGAACAGGGATAACTTGGCACTGCAGTGCGTTGTGGCGCCTTCTGTTTGAAATTGAGAGGAAAGGAATTGTGACGAAGGCCTGTGCCATCAGCATGTAAAAGGCTAACCCTAACCCTGGAAATCATTATATGCGGTTGGAGGATGCCGTGAGACAGTGCTGCATAACTCTGAATCTTGTGTGCTCCTTGGGATCATTAATATGGAACGGGTGCTTTCTTTGCTTTGTACTTTCTCACTCCCATGGATAGAGTACATGCCGTTTTACATGCATTGAGTGGCAGCCTCTCCTTGTATACACCTGTGCACCAGTCTCGGTCATCATGGCCGTTTGCCCTTGGTTCCCTCCCATAGGGAGAGTTAGGCCAATCAGTTCCAGGGCCTTTTTGATATCTGCTCTGGAACTGGCTACCAGCCGGGGTCTGTTCTGCATCCTCCTTTTCTGTCTTCCTCCAAATGTGTAGGACAGTTGTCTTCGGAAGAGTGGCATAGCTCATGGTTGACTGTCAAAACAGTTGGTCTTTATACTGCTGGACTGCATAAATTAGATGTTGGTTGGTTTTTAGAACTGGTTAAAATCTTAGTTTTTTAATGATACTTTGGTGACTTGTGATATTGTAAATGTTACGTGGGACCACTTGAGCCCACTGGCGTTGCGAGAGGGAGGTATAAAAATATTAACATAAATAAGTATGGTATCTATTTTT
>NW_015188804.1:0-2163 GCF_001447785.1 Gekko japonicus
AATATTAAAGTTGCCCGCTCCAGGTTGGAGAATACCTGAAGATTTTTTTGGGGGGGAGGAGCCTGAGGATGACGGGGTTTGGGGAGGGTTGGAACCCCTCCCCCCACTTCAGTGCTGTCAGAAAGGGGAGAAATAGCCACAGGGCACTTCTCTCCACCGGGGAGTGACTCCCCTCAACACCATGCCTACCTCAACTGGAAGTGTCATAGGCACGTTGGTGACATTGGGGGCGACGCTCTGATTTTGGGGCAAAACTCTATGGTAGAATTAGCTTCAAACCATAGAGTTTTGCCCAAAGACCAGAGTGTTGCCCCCCGATGTCACCAACATGTGTACGTCACTTCCAGGTGATGTAGGCACATTGTGCCTGACGTCCCTAGTATGAGTACATCACCCAGAGGGGACATAGGAAGATTGCGCTTCTTTCCTCCCCTCTCCCGGAGCCTCCTGGTAAGTCCCCCGCCAGCTTGTCAGCAAGACTTGGCAACTCTAGGTACAATGCCATAGAGCCTACCTTCCAAAGCAGCCATCGTCTCCAGGTGAACTGATCTGTATCACCTGGAGATCAGTTGTAATAATGGGAGACCTCCAGCCATCACTTGGAGGTTGGCAACTCTACCCGATACCTGCCATTATTTGCATTTTCTTATAGTTTTACAGTGATCACAGTTGCTATTAGTGGCCATCATGGATTAAGGCCCCCTCTCGTACCCAGAGGAATAGGATTTGACGACAAGAAGCAAGTATGTCCTGTTCGCGGGGAGGGCGGGATACACATGGAATTAAATAAATAAATACATAAATACGTCCCCTAGTCTTTGATTTCTATATCTGCAAGCCTTTCCTTTTAGTCCTTACATGTCAACGGCATGATCTTGGAAACAGAAGAGGGAAGAGTGAGTGCCTGCAGTAAGGGGGAATTAAGACACGGAGCCCTTAAGTCAAAGATCAATCGGAGAACTACAGTAAGAATAGAAGAAGAGAAGAAGAGGAGATTGGATTTATACCCCGCCCTTCACTCGGAGTCTCATAGCTACTTACAATCTCCTTTCCCTTCCCCTCCCCACAACAGACACCCTGTGAGGTGGGTGGGGCTGAGAGAACTCTGACACAAACTGCTCTTTTTCAAGGACAGCTCTGACAGAACTATTGCATCCAGCAGCTGCGAGTGGAGGAGTGGGGAATCAAACCAGATTAGAGTCCGCGCACTTAACCACTACACCATACAGATCCCAAATACAGTCGGGGGGGGGGGAATCATGTAACTCTTGGAAAAGCTGGAACAATTTTCTTTCTTTCAGAAACTTTAAAATCTTAATGATGGACATCTGCGACCCCTCTTTGGCACCTTAGATGGAAGCTGCTTAGCAAGAACACATGCTGTTCTTTCGGCTGCGTGTTGTTGTTTTTAAGGGAAAGTAACGGCATTTTTTCCCTGTTGACAGCAATCCCACAGACCTCACACAGATCCATCCCTACACACAGATTAATAGCTTCCAGAATTCAGTACTACTCTGATCTTTTAGTTAAAAATCTCAAGGTAGCTTCTGATTTAAAGGACTAGTACTATTATCCCTAGAAGAAATACGCTGTTCTGAGACCATTAACTTCCGTGGACTTATAATGGCGTCTCTCTGTTTAGGATTGCTCTGTAACAGTGTAACTGTATGCAAGCTTACTTCAGTCTAAACCCACTGAAATCAATTAATTCAGACTGCAGGAACTCTGCATAAGATTATGTGCTGAGTACCTAACCATACAACTTAGGGTGTGGTCACACAGTTTGCTGTGGCAGTGTATCGGCTCTAAATAAACTGCTTGAGTTTGGGGCACTTTGCATCAATCACACAGCACCCCCTAAGCCAGCATCATAGTGCCATGAGCCCGTGGTTGGTCATTCACATTGCTAACACACCGCAACCACAGACCTGTGGCTGGGTTGGTTGGTTTTTTCCCTAAGTCCCGCTGTGCATGCGGAGAAGCAGACAACTGCACACACACTCCTGGCCACGTTCCATGGGGGCACTGAAGCACACGTCGGGGTGGGGTTCCAAAGAAGGGATGTGCTGTAAATGGAGTGGAACAATCACACTGCACATGCTTTTCCGTGGCACGCCTGGGTGATCAGACGCCTGGAAACCCACCATGGAAGCGCCTCACTGA
>NW_015188805.1:0-2048 GCF_001447785.1 Gekko japonicus
ATTGAGAAGCGAGGAAGTCCCCCTGACAGCTGCAACGACATATTGATTAACAAGCATTTCAGAACTGCTGCTGCTGTTCCAAGTCTGTCAGTTCTCTAGTAATCTCCCCCCACCCCACCCCGCTCTGTTTCTGCAATGAAATCTGAGCATGTGGCACCCAACGTACAGCTGTGCAGTGTTTGCCACTCTGGGGCCCGGGCATGACGACTCAGAATGTGGAAGTAACATAAGGCTGTCCCTACAGAGTGTCCCATCAACACAACAGACCTAGGCAAACAGTTTATGCCTTTTTATTAGTCAGGCTTGTCCAAAATCCTCACTGGGTGAGTGGAGTCAAGCAATAAGGTTGTGGAATACCTGTGTTCTGCAGTGGTTAGAGTGCTGGACTAGGGTCAAATCCTGCTTCAGCCATGAAGCTCACTGGGTGATGTTGGGCCAGTCACTTGCAGCCTAACCAACCTCACAGAGTCGTCATTATGAGGGCAAAATGAAGAAGTTGTGATCAATATATGCCGGGGGGGGGGGAGAGACCGGGTCAGTTCTGGGAGAATTTTGTCAAATGTGACTTTTCTCCTCATTGCACTGAGGGAAAATGCTGAACTTGGGGGATGATGCTGAAGCGATGTCCCTTTCTGCCCTAGTCTTAAAGATTCAGTGCCCCTCAGGACTAGAAGTTGGCAACCTTGTGTGTTGGTGCTCACTCTGCTTATATCACTCCTATTAAGGAATCAGCCTCTATTGTAAAAGAACTTTAAACAGTTGTCAGAGATCATCTTAGTGGCTGCAAAAAGCCGACCGGAGCACAAGGGGGCCCCATAGGTCAGCTGTACGGAAAACAGGATTGCACTGTCTTTGGTGCTCACAGGAAGGCCTGGTCGGCCCATGCAGCAGAGTGAGGGATTCACTTCTTGAGGAGATAGGCTGTTGGACCACTTAAAAGTGCTGAATAATGTTTTAGATACTCCCCCTTGTTTTGCTTTGGTTTTGTTTGTTTTAAACACTCATGCAAGTGAAAATTTTCATTTCATGGAGAAAGGTCCAAAGAAGTGTGCTTTATCGTATTCTCCTTGCGTGGAGTTATTTCACATATGGGAGTTTTCAAGATGGTATTTCCCTATCTGCAGTCTGAAGTGGTACAGTCCATGCGATTTCCAGGTCAGGACTGTTACCTCAATTTGTTGCACGTGCGGAGGCGGCCTTGGAGGGAGTTACTCATATGGGCTTTAATCCGTGCTTAGGGGTGCCTGTCTATGGTGTCTCAGACTGGGATCTGAAGCAGGGCAGCCTGTGAACAGCCCCAAGAGATGCAGCACTTTGGCAAGCAGGAGCAGGGAAAGGCCCGACTGGGGGCTCTAGGGCAGGGAAAGGGCAGGCCGAGGCAAAGATTAGGGTTGCCAGCTTTGGGTTGGGAAATACCTGGAGATTTTGGGAGTAGAGACTGAAGAGGGCAGGGTTTGGGGAGGGGAGGGACTTCAGTGGGTTACAATGCCAGAGAATCCGTCTTCCAACATGGCCATTTCCCCCCAGGTGAACGGATCTTAGCCATCTGTAGATGAATAATAATAGCAGGAGATCTCCAGGGGCTACCTGGAGGTTGGCAACCCTAGCAAAGATTGCCAATATTAGCTTCCTTGGGAGCAAAGGCTGCCTTGAGAATAGTGACTTCCTAGGGTATAACGGCCTACTCAGGTGTGAGCCCAGAAACCCAGGGAGTGGGTGTGCGAAGAATGGGGAAGCCTGGGTTCCAATCCCTGCTCTTCCCTGTATTTCAGTGGTGGTGTTACCCTAAGCAGAGTTATGTCCTTCTAAGTCCATTGAAGTCAGTGCGTTTAGAAGCATGTAACTTTAGGACTGCACTGTGACGGACCTTGAGCTTGTCATTCTTATTCAGCCTAACCTATTTCACAGGGCTGTTGGGAGGATAAGCTGAGGAGGGGAGAACTTCCATATACCATCCTGAGCTCCTGGGAGGAAATGTGGGATACAAAGATGATAGACATAAGCAACAGGTAAAAAGATTAACAGTGCCATCCTAGCCATTGCCTTCT
>NW_015188806.1:0-2033 GCF_001447785.1 Gekko japonicus
GTGTGTGTGTGTACAGTATTCCTGTCTGTGAAAAGGATTCATACAAAACCCAACACATGAGAGTGCTGGTGTTTATTCCTGCACTGATAACTGTATTGCTTGGCATAATAAGCTATCAGTCAGCAATAAGCTTAATTCTTCATGATGGCTGCTGGTTGGCCCACTAGGAGCAGGATGGGAAAGTAAAACAACTCTGGGGGAAAGCCCATACAATTTTCTGTCCTCATTACATAACGAAGCACTGGCATTTCACATAATGCCATTTTTGCTCAGCTTTGCAATCCTGCCAGGCCTGTTCTGGGAGCTGAGAGAGTCATTGCTGAGGCAGCAGTTAATGAGGAAAAGAGGCGGCAGCCCAGATGTCCTGTTTGTGGCTCCTGCCTCCTCAACATGAAGACAGTGGTCCAAGTAGGGTCACACCCACTGCATCCTTGCAAGGTTGCCACCTTAAGGTTAAGAAATTCCTGGATATTTGGAGGTGGAGCCTGGGGTAGGCAGAGTTTGGGGAGTGGAGGGACATCAGCAGGGCATAATGCCATGCAGTCCACCTTCCAAAGAAGTCATTTTGTCCAGGGGATCACTGTAGTTTGGAGATCTGTAATAATTCTGGGAGACAAGACAGAGACACAAAAGAGATGGTAGCCAGTGTCTCTTCGTTGAGAAGGTAGCAGTCCAGGGGCAACTGTGGTGTAACCACCTCTGCCACTCAAAGAGCAGCCTATTTTGCAAGTTTTATGTATTGGGACTGAATCATTCCAGGCCTGTCACACCAGAGACTGAGCTTGAAGCACAAGAACAATAGCCTACCAGGACTCTGAAAGTAACCAATCGAGTAATAATGTTATGTAAATAGCCTATCATTGGGAGTGGGGTGTGTTTGGGTGTGGCAATTGCATGCTATTTAACAGAGCTGAGGCTCTGGAGACTTGTCTTGCTCTTGCTGGAATCACAAATAAAATTGAGCTGATCACTAGTCTTGAGCCGGCTCATCCATGGAACCCATTATTTAACAGCAAGGAAGAACTGGGACCAGCCACTGGCCAACCTTCTTAAGGCACCACACAATTAGAAAATGTCCAGGTCACTTAAAGGTCAATCTGTGACTAGCAAGGAAGTAAACAAGAAAGCGAAATGAAGGGTGGATATATTTTTGTCCCAACCACTAGGTACAACTTTTCAGAAGCAAAATAGACAAATAAGAAATATCTCAGCAAAAATTTCTGTTATCAAATCCATTTTACAGTATTGTGTTGAAATAAATTACCTGCACTGCGGCACATTGTGCTGCATTGCTTTCCAAAGTAGTTCTTGGAAGCTCAGCTGCTGCCATTGAACAAATCCAGCTGTCTTTCAGCGACACTTTCACTGGTACCTTCTAACAAAAAACAGATCTTGCAGGTGCAGTTGCTCAAAACGATATTTCAAAAAGAAATGGAAGCATCAGAGCTTCTTCGGTGGAATCAGACAGACTATGTTTCAACAGATAATGAGGAAAATCCTCAGTTGCCCTAGAACTGAAGATGTTCTCCTATTAAATTTTACAAGTCCTCTCAAGGACTGGACTGGAACCTTTTGAGGCTCTGCTTTGGGTGCCTCTGCCTTCTGAGGTTCCGTAGATGGGAACCTTTTCATCACAGTCTAAAACTATGGAACTTTCTCACAGGAGATATTCATTTGTTTGATTCTGTCACTATATTCCACCCACAGAATTATTTTTGGTTTTATCTGGCGTTCCCTCATGATCCCTGTCTCCTGCTCTGTTTTCAATGCTGGTTTTTTCTCTCTCTCTCTCTGTGTGCGTGTATACACACGCACACACATGCATATGCATATGTATACATATATTATGTTTTTATAATGTTTGTTTCAACCCTTAGTTGCCTTGGAGGCCTTCAGGGAGGCGGGTACAAATTTTGTAAATAAACAAAATAAATAATATGAGCTTCCCAAAATCAGTAAATATTTTGTACCAACCACGTCCTTGTTTAAATAGGTTTAGCCATGGTGAAAAGCTTACTGCCACTAGGTTATTT
>NW_015188807.1:0-2216 GCF_001447785.1 Gekko japonicus
CTGAGCTCTTTGGAAAGAAAGGGTGGGGGCAACCATGTAATAAAGGAATGCCAGACAAGGCCTAGTTCCTATTTTTCTGTAACAAGCCAGCCTACAAGAATAGCACTGAATATGAATTAACCAGGTGCATCGTTGTCTAGGAAGCAGAGCGACGCTAATTGAATGAAACCAACTGTTAAAATCCAATATAAATTTATTGAGCGACAACATATTAGAAGCCAACAAAGAGAGAACCGGTTTCCCAAGAAGTCCGTGAATGCTGATCGAGTAGGCCCACCTAAGAACAGAATCACCAGGGTTTTGCTACTCAAAGGCGGCGGTCACAGGCACACAAAATAATCCACTTTCAATCCACTTTCGGTGCACGTTCCCACTGGATTTTTACTGTGTGAACTGGCAAAACCCACTGGGAAAGTGCATTGAAAGTGGACTGAAAGTGTGTGGGTTATTTAGTGTGTGTGACCACAGCCAGAATCTCACAGATCAAAGAGTCCCATCAGAATCTATAGACCACATTATGAAAAGTAAAGGTAAAGGTAAAGGTTCCCTTGCTCGAAAGCCAGTCGAATCCGACTCTAGGGTTGCGGTGCTCATCTCCGTTTCAAAGCCGAAGAGCCAGCGCTGTCCGAAGACGTTTCCGTGGTCATGTGGCCAGCATGACTAAACACCAAGGCGCACGGAACACTGTTACCTTCCCACCGAAATGGTACCTATCTATCTACTTGCAATTTCTTGCTTTCGAACTGCTTGGTTGGCAGGAGCTGGAGCTAGAGACAGGAGCTCACTCCGTCTTGCGGCACCCTGGTCTCGAACTGCTGAACTACTGACCTTCCACAGCCTGCAGTTCAGCATCTTAACCACTGAGCCACCGCAGCTCCAACATTATGAAAAGGCATACTCTTAAAACAGATCTAGAATCTCACTGTGATGGCCAGGGAGGAGGAGTGGCTATTATCTTCCACAAACCCTTCAGTTTTCACAGATTCCCAGTATAAACTATGGCAGGCATTAGGGCTAGTGCCAAGCCTTCACTGGGGGGCAGACCAACACAAGACCTTCTTGGGCAACTGCTCTGCTATGCACCTTTTCAAGCCTTGTCTTAGGCCAGGTTAGGCCTTGGGACTTTAGAGGATGACCTCCATCTGAATGTAGACAAGGGCCATGTTGCCCCTATTGGATTTATCCGCATCCTTTGATACAGTGGATCATACCATCCTGTTGCGGCATTTGGAATCAGAAGTAGGAGATGTGCCTTGAACTGGTTAAACTGTTCCTCGTGGATCAGATTCAAAGGGTTGCTATTGGAGACCAGTTACCGTAGTGTGGGAGTTGTCCTATGGGAGTTGCACGCGGCAAAATCCTATCCCCTACATTATTTGACCTTGATGTTATTCATCCTCAACCTTTCATCCCCTATGTTAGTCGACCTTCAGAAGAAATCAGACATCATCAATATGATTATGATACCCAGCTATCTAACTATCAAAATCCCTGCCCTGACAATGCAATAGAGGTTTTGAACCACTGCCTTACTGCTGCAGTTAAATGGCTGAAAGTGAACAAATGGAAACTGAACCTCGACAAGGCAGAAGTAATGCTGGTTAGGAAGCCTGAGCTCTTAAATGACATTGTGCTTCCCACTTTTGATGGGGTCCAGATGACCCTTCCTGATGGTTAAGAGCCTAGGGGTTCCTACTGGACCCATCATTAGTGCTGGAGAAATCAAATTAACCTGCATATGACACTCATTCTAAAGTCACTCCACTGGCTGCCCATCAGTTAGTGAGTTCAATTGAAAGTACTAGTTATCACATACTGCCTCAGCACTTATGTCCCTCCGCAACAACTTGGCTCATCTGAGCAGGGTCTTCTGCTGATGTCACTCTGCAAACAGGCAAGATGAACAGCTGCCCACACATGTGCCTTCTCTGTAGTGGACCCCACATGTTGGCATGGGCTGCCTGAGGAGGTCAGGAAGGCCCCCAATGTTACTGACATTTCATACACTATGGAAAACAGAACTGTTCAAGAGGGCATTTTTATAAAGGACATAGGGTGACATCATAACACATTGGTCTAAGAAAATGTATCATGTTTCGACTGATGTAACACCACATTCTGCATTGCTTAATGTGCCATGTCTAATTCCTATGCTTTGTTTCAACAACAGCTCCATTCCAAAATGCTGTGATTCCTAGTCTTATTACATTGCTTAT
>NW_015188808.1:0-2022 GCF_001447785.1 Gekko japonicus
GGCTGACTTGACTTGACTTGACTTGACCAATGACAATAGTAGTATCAGTATCAATAGTATTATACTACTGGACATCCAGTTTATGGCGACATGATAGCAGAAATTTCTCCCGGACCTCCCGGGGAAGCAATCCACGCACCAGCGGTTTGGAGGGGGGGCGACTGGTCACCACCCCCCTGGAGCCTTTATGAAAGGCTCCTAGCCATGGGGCTTTGAAGGGTAGCCTCTTCACCAGTGCGTTGCTGGAGAATTGAGGTGCTCTTCCGCCCCGACGGTCCTGCCGCCGCCGCATCTGCAATGGAACCAGAGCCGCTGACAGGGACAAGCGTTGGAGATCGAGTGCAAAAAACGTACCTTGAGCGAGGTCTTCAGACCATCAATGAACAGTGAGTCAAGTTAAATCGAAATGCCAGGAATTTAAAGGAAAGCCCCACTGGAAACAGTGAGACAAGCGAGCAGGGGAGGGGCCCCTCCCATACGCACAAAGAAAATAGCGATTTGCCAAGGGGGAGCTGAAGAAAAAGTACTGAAATCTATTTTAAGAGATCAACTAGAGCGCCTGTAAGTGTTTGGGTGAATTTCAGAGACTTTAGCAAGTTTTCAAAAAAGTAAACAATCCATAAAAATGGCGTGGGAAAAAACAGAGAAAGACAGACAAGCAAAAGTGAAACCACCGAGGAGCATGAGCCCGCAGCCGGAAGATACCAGTGACTTTTCTAAACTGTTAGCGGACTCTTTGCGCCCTCTACTGGACCAGATGACAAACATCAATCAACAACTGACAGCTTTAAACCAGAACTTTGCAACTCAGCAGCTCCAATTGACTGAGACTACAAAAAAGACAGAGCAGACAGCTGTGAAAGTGAAGGAAATGGATGCCAACTCTAAAAAGGTTAAGAAAAAGGTTCAAATGCTGGAAAAGAAGCAAGCTTCAGATGAATATGAACTGTTGCAGCTTAAAATGGAAAAAGCTAACCTAGTCCTCCGGTTCCAAGGGGTCCCTGAAGCAAAAGAAGAGAATATAAAGCAACTGCTGAGTGATGCGCTACCCCAGTCGCAGATTTAAAAGCAGAATACCTTGTAAGTGAAATGGATGTGGTTTATAGAACCTGTTCCGTTTATATCAAGAAAAATAATCTGCCTAGGGAGATAGTGGTTAGATTCTCGAAGAGACCTGTGAGGGACCAAATCCTGAAAGCAACTACAGGAACGTCCTTGAAAATTGGAGGCAACATCATCAGGATCTTAAAAGATATTCCCTTTGAAATAAGGAAGGAGAGGAAGAAGTATAAGGACTTGATCCTATTTTTACAAACAAACAGCATTTCTTACAGATGGTTGACCCCCGAAGGTGTCATTTTCAAGCTGCAGGATAAAAAAGAAAAAATTGACTCTGTTTCTAAAGTGCATGAGTTCCTGAGACTGCAACTGGGAGAGTCCTGTGAGGACGGCAAGGAAGAAGAAGATAGCAAACCTAGTGATGAAATGGACTCCACTACTTCCGATGAGGACTCTGTCTCTGAAAAAGGGGCAGCAGCCCCTAAGCGAGAATATCAATTAAGGATTAGAAAATATAAAACAAAATGAAGGCAGAAGAACTCTGAGTTGCACCTTAAGACCTTAAAGATATCAATGATGCTCTTGTAATTTTCTTTAAATAGTGAAAACAATGGTTTTAAAGATAAATAATATAGCATGATTGACTATGTTCAATGTAATCATAGCATTTTAGATTAACACTGATACAAGCTATAGTAATGATCTATTCTTAGGTTTTTAGTTTGGTTTTCTTTTCTTTCTCCCATATATGTAGTTTTCCCTTCCCTTTTTTCCGTTGTAGTTTATAGAAAGTGCAATAAAAAAATCCCCTCCAGGGGCTTATTTTTTTTTTAAATAGTATTATACTACCAACAGCCTGATGTAACCCAGACCAGCTGTCTGCATATTGTGATTGCTGTAAACGTCGGCCATCATTACATTGGTTGTACTAGCACTTTATAACTTACTAGCAGTACAGCCCGT
>NW_015188809.1:0-2008 GCF_001447785.1 Gekko japonicus
GCTGATCATTCCATTAGAGGTACTCAGAAGCAATGAGAAAGATTCCTATGGAAGTATCTGCAAAAGTGGTCACATTTGTAATGACCCCAGTGTTAAAACTCCTTGAAAATAAATGGGGAAGTACATCAGGGAGCAAGATTTTAGCCTAACTCTTCACAGGCCATGTTACATTCTCATTTGTAGGGAATTATTAAGGTTGATGACATTTGGAAAACATAATCTTTAATAAACAGTCTGAAGTTTTATGGTCCATTTGGATGCTGGGGGGGCAGGTCCCCCACTATAGTCCCCTGCTGGCATTGGTCTTGTTCCCTGTCTCTGCTTCATAGGCCAGTGGGGAAAAGGGGTGTGTGGACCTCCTGGTGTCACACCAACATGCAATATCACTTCCAGTTCAAAACCAGAAATGATGACATCACATCAAGGTGACACTCTAGAATTCACCCAAAACTCTATGGTAACATAAGAGTGTTAGGTGAATTCTAGAGTGTCACGCTGATTCAATGACATCATATCTGGTTTTGTGCTGGAAGCAATGTGTATTGACCCCACCCCCCAATTTCTTCCAGCTGGTTGCCAGCTACTCTGGTAACCCTATTACTACCTCATTTTGTAGCATACCAGGCCTAACATCTTTCTTTCTTTATGGGTTTTCAGTGATGCATGCAGAACACATGAGAAGGAAAGAGAATCTCACGCTGTTCAGGAACTGGACAGGAGATCAACAGTAACAGATTCATAGTCTATAATTTGTGGACCCTGACCTATGTAAATGTTAATTTGTCAGAAAGCTCTGGAGCACAAATGGGTAAAACTTTAACAAATGTGATATTTGAGTATTGTTCAGCTCCACTGTTGCTTGCATCCTTCTCAAAGAAGCGACCCCTCTACTTCAGGACTTTCTTGGTGCAGTTGAAAACACAGAATTTTATCTGATTTTTATCTCCTCCAGAAAATTTTAGGTTCTGCAATGTGGAGATCTTTTAAAAGGTGAAGTAACTCTTCCTGAGAAAGTGGTAACAAGGGTTGCCAGCTATGTATAAGTAAATCTGGGAGATCTGGGGGCCAATGCCTGGGGATGCTGGAGTTTAGAGGGAATGTCACATTTTTTCTGGCTGATGCTCTAGGAATCGTTACCATAGAGACTGAGGAAAATTCCTAGAGTGTCACCATTGATGCCATCCCCCCATTTTTCTCCCACTCCTCAAGTTATCAAGGCCAGGGGACTAAGAGTGGGGGACAGGAGTTTGCCTGCTGCCACCAAGCAAATGGTAACCCTAATGGGGGATACTGAAACCCAAGTATTTGGCTCAAACAATCTACAAACTTACAAGAGAAGGACTACACTGAATATTTAAAGCATTTCATGCAATAAACACAATATGAAAATAAACCGAGGATATGAGGGAATACAAAGTGGCTTTGGCACAAATATTCTAACAAACATTTTCTTGGTTGCAGAAAAGCATGTTTTGCAGGGGGAAATTTACAACATTATTTGGTACAAGAAACCCAAAAGTTTAACCCATCATAAGTGTCTGCTAACTATCCCAGTATTGGGTGGGGGGGGTCTCTTTCCTTTAATATAAAAGCTGAACAAGCTGCTTTATTTGACAGATATTAGAGTGTAAAAGGGTTTGTGTGGTTAGGCCTGGAGAAGGTGCCAAAGAATCCCAGGACCGTTCAAAGCCTATCGTCCAATACTCAGAACAGTGGTGGGAGCAGAAATAGCTGGTGTTCCTCTTGGCCCCAGCTTCAGTAAAACCATGGCAAGGCCACAAGCAGCTGCTTGGGTACCATTTGGCCCTGCTTCCTGCAACTGTGTTAGCAGCTGGAAGAGCTGGTGTTTACACTGGTGTATGGTTTTACCCAATGAATCCTGGAGATTACACCCTGGTAAGAGCACTCAGAATTGTCTGCTAGAAATCCCTAGAACCCTCCTATCCATGAACGATAGTCCCCAAACTTCCCTAGGGACAGGAAATGACCACTAAATCAGCTTTAGTCT
>NW_015188810.1:0-2025 GCF_001447785.1 Gekko japonicus
AGTCCGCCGGTCTTAACCACTACACCACACTGGTTCGAAGAGAGGTAGCTGGCATAACCCTACTTATTGGTGGGGCTTGTAATAATGTGGTTTCAGGGATGTGGTTTCTTCTTGGTGGGAGCGCAGCTGGATAGATCTGCAGACCATCAACCAGTTTGCAAGTTAATGTTCCCTTAAAAGGCTGGGGGAACACGCCTACTACCATTATTATTTTTTCGGTAACCATTTCTACTGCATTCTTGACAAGGGGTAAATAAACAGAACCGGCAACATTACTGAAACTATCCTCTAAACATTTTTTTTTCACACACACAGACGCCCCGTATAATATCAACACATGCTGGAATTTAAATATCACTTCCATCTACGCTCTTTTCTCTGCTAATAATCAAAATTGCAGCCATCAACCCTTCATTTTTAAAAGTGTAGCGGGGGGGGGGGCACCCTCAACTTGCTCTGAAAAGTAAGCACAGTCATTTGAAACCATTTTGGAAGTGATCTCGGAATGGAACGTGTCACTTCTTAAAAGTGTTGAATTTGTATCACTGCTGCCTCGTAAACATATTATAATGTCTATTGGTCTATTTTAGCAAACAGCAAAAATAATAATGTACTTTTAAAAAGAGTGTGAAATGCTTCTTCTGAGATATAAAGCAGCGAAGAAGAAGTAATATGTGAATATAGCACTTCACCGCCGACTTAATGAAGGCTCCTGAATACTACATCACTTGAACCAGCTACAGAATTGGAAATACCGCACTGAGTGTAACGAAGGCGGTGAGCATTTCTTCCATCATAATATACCTGGGTTTCTTCCCCCTCTCATTGTGCGGGACGAAACCTTCACTTTGCGTAGAGCCCTGTTCAGACATCACAACAAACTCCTGTTTGTGATAAACACAAATTCAGCTCATGTTTCAAAAAAGTGGGGAGTACTGTTTAATTTTGGGGGGTCTTACACAGCCTGGGCCCCACATATTGGATCACCTCTCCCAGTATGAACCACTGCAGCAATGGTGTTCATTCTTCCTACCTCTCCTCACCTGCCCTCCCTTCTGACCAAGCCCCCAGTTTTAAATACCTGTAACAAAGGAGGGGACAGGAGAGCAGCCCAGGTCTCACCCAGCTGACAGATGTTTTTGAGACTCCCTAATTTGAGCAAAATGTCCAAATCTGAGCAAAAACTTCTTGATCCTTCCTGCTGTTCAGGTGGCTGATTTAGGGTTGCCAGCTTCTCTTGTCGCACCGGGGGGGATTTTGGGAGCATTCTGGGATGTCCCCAAACATGATGATATCACCCGGAAGTGACATCGTCACATTGTGGATGTCACACAGCGACAGTCTGGTTTGAGGGCAAAACTCGATGGTAAAACTGGCTTCAAACCATAGAGTTTTGCCCTCAAACCAGAGCATCACCATGTGATGTTCCTGACATGATGACGTCACTTCCAGTAATGTCATTGCATTGGGGATGTTGCCCAATGATGTTGCTGTTTGGGGGCAGGGTTTCCCCCACCGGCCAGCTGGCCAGCAGCAGGCAGAAGCCCCAAAATCTTGGGGAACCCCCGCTGGGATCTGCGGACTGGCAATCCTAGGCTGATTCATTTTTTGAGCATTTTTAGAAAGAGAAAGCATAAAATGAATAAACAAAACTAATTCCCAAGGAGGACTAAAAAATCAGCAATGCTGTACATGTTTCTGGAGTAAAGGCCATAGATCTGTGAGCTTTTTAAAAAATGCATTTAACATATAACAGCAGAGCATCTACAACATCTTGCATAAAGAATATTTATTCTGTGGCTGCAGACAAACATACTCATTATGTGTATGTGAGGATTCATGCCCATATAGTTGAGCTGTTTATATTTGTGATGTGCCTGCACTAACCTAGGTCCTCTTCCCACCTGATTCTCTTTCTAACTCTACTTTCCCAATCAATCCAGCATGTTGTGTGTATGCAGAGAGGCTAGTCTAGGCGCCCCCAACATTTTTGAGACTTCGGGCACCTTTAGAATCCTGACACAG